>NW_024045134.1:2364636-2394996 GCF_012273895.1 Zerene cesonia | reverse complement strand
TGAGATCGTTCACTCGGCACAATTGTAGAGAATCGTGGTGCGTTGATCTCCATTTCTCGTGTCGAACTTGGTTTTCAGATTAAACTCTAGCCACGTGTCGGGAGCCGCGTTTTACTGTGCATCTAAACTTTACCCTCGGTATGGGGTAGGTGCATTGCCAGGGGTGCAAGGATACGTTTTGTCGCTATGGTAATGTAATTAAACGAATATTAATGCGAACAACTCACGCAGAAAATCAACGCTGTCGTACTCTTACGAGTCTGTTAGCGTGGATTGCTGAGTCTGACCTCATTGCTACAACAGTCCGTCGTTTTTTCTTTATATTTTTCGTTTGTATTTTTTTAAGTAGACTTAAAACTATGTATTTGGCAACAAATATATATTCCTTCTGTCATTCTGGTTACGTTTAAGTAATTCTTCCTTATTTACTCCTTAGCACGAAAAGAAGCTGGAAATCTACCTTTGCCCTTTTGTCATATGTAGAACTGAACAGTTCAGGCTTTGTAGTTTAATAAACTGGCTCTGTATACCGTATTCTGTGATCGTTTTACGTCTTCTTCATTATGATAAAAATAAAAACAATTCACTCAATTAGTTTGTCCAAATCTACTTATATCTACTTTCATTCAAATCCTACTACTGACTACTAATATTATAAATGCGAAAGTTTGTAAGGAAGTGTGTGTGTGTGTGTGTGTGTGTTTGTTTGTTTGTTGCTCTTTCACGCAAAAACTGCTGAACCAATTGCAATGAAATTTGGTACGTAGACAGCTGGAATACTGGAATAATATATAGGCAACTTTTTATCCCGATATTCCTACGGGATACGGACTTATGCAGGTGAAACCGCGGGGCGCAGCTAGTTGTTGACATAAATCGTAATGATAATAATAATAATTAAATACAACCAGTTGTATTTACAAATGATAAGATGTTATCGGATGGACGGGATTCACTCTCGTTTCCTTATCTCGCCGAGTTCAAATATAACTAAAAACATTCAATATTCCGGATGTAGTTCTTAAACGAATGAATAAATCTATGCAATTTGTTTTAATGATTGGTAAGTTTTCAACCGACGTAAGAGAATGCGATTTTCAATTTGTTTGTATTTTTTTTGGGTTCGCTACCTCGGAACTTGATAGCGGGAACCGATTTTTATTAGTTTTTTTTTTTGAAAGCTGATGTCTTCCATGTTTTCTCTTTGGGTCCAGTTCGACAGTTTGAAGGCGGTCAAGGTTTTTGTTAAAAAATGTATTATCAAATGATAATATTCTTTACTTAAATTGATGTGGAATTGTTCACACTTATTGTACAATTTATTTTACATTGACGTGGCTAATCAATAACTATGGTTGAAGCCTAATCGATTCATAAACAATTTAATTACGTGTCATGTTTTGCTTTATTGTTATGACGGATCCCATACTCTTTGTGCTACTAATCGTATAAGTTACCGTTGGAGAAGCTCATTAGGTACTTACATATATTAAATTACTGTGCATGAATTTTCTTCTCTTACTGACCTTCAAAGCTTCTTAAAATCATGATTTCTTCAAGATTAGCATATAGTCCTGAATACATCTTTACTTCCTTTATAAAATAAAGCGTCTTAGAAATTACTAGAAACACAATTCCCTCCGTAACGTAGAAGATGATAATCATAAACGATACTTATAAATAACGATCACAGCAAATGGAGCTATTTGCGTAGTATTCCATTTCGAGACACCAAACAAGATAACGCTCAAAGTGTAATTATAAATGTATGAAATGAAAGTGAAACCGCGCTCGGCATTCGACATTTGACCTTCCTATCAGTTCCTCGTTGCTAATTTCGTTATCGGTGGTGCGAATAGTGGCTGTCACTTGGTGTGATCGTGATGCTTGGCGTTTTATTGGATTTCTGGAGGATTGTGGAGCTATTAACGATGATTCGATCGTGAGAATTTTCTAGCTGGAAATGGGAAGTTGACGGCTATATGAATGTCCATGGCTTTGTAAGATAGAACGCGTTCTTAGCGCGCGTCAGAGCACTTACCTGACGCCCTATATCTGTTTGAAAGCATGTTACCGCATAGTTCAACACAATCCGGCGATATGGCGCGGCGTGAAGTGAGCGCTCCTGCACGCACTAATCACGCGTTCCATCTGACAAAACCTTAATAAAACATCTTTTTGGCATACATTTGCTAGATTATCGCTCAGTCTAGATTTTAATCTTCTGTCCGTTAACGAGATATCTGTAAGGTTTAGATAAAAGAATAAAATGGGTATCGCCACGATGTTCCTTCATTTCTGTACCTCGTAGCTCTATCCCTTAATGGTTCAAACCATTTAAACGAGTTTAAATCGATCGCGGCGCAGTTGTAACTTACTCCTCGTAGGCGATTACGGGCCAAGGATTCTTGTGAGCAGGGAAACGTGTGGATTAGCGGACAGCTGTTGAAGCAAATTATAGTTAATTACTTGCAAGCCGGTTATTAACGTTCGAGGAAATTACAAATCGTCTGTAATGCGGTGCCGTAACCGTTGATTTTCCAGCAGAATTTCCAAATGTTTTTGAAGTTGCGATAGACTTTCATATTGTTATTATGTCTGTTTACCAGAAATGTTTAACGTAGTTTTGGGAGTATATATATCAAATACTTTTTGTCTTAGGTCCGTGATTTATGAGGAAGAAAAGGGGCTATGATTCTTACTTTCTTCTATGAATCTTTTTGCATTTTCTGTCTTCAAATTATAAAATTTAACATTGATTAGTCTAGGATGGCAATATACAGATTAATTCATTTGTTTTCAAAATCTCCTATAAATATAAAAAAAAAAATGTTTGATCGAGTTCTCATAGACTCTTTTAGGTAATTGCTATGAGTCAATCAAAAGCTATAACTAAAAATAAGACATTCCACTAATTGACCCCTTGAAATTCATAGTTCGATTAGATTGAATGTCATAGTTCAAAGATGTTTACGTTCTTGCTTGCCCTAATAATTGACCCGCGACACGCAAGCACGTTATTCAATTACTTATAGTTGTGCAAGCGGGCCAGTAGGTACTCCCCGCGGGAATGGATGGACGATTTTAGATTATGGATATTTCTGAGTAATAAGATCGAACTCGACAATAACTAGAATAGCTCGACCTTGCGATACCCAGTGGAGACAGTCTAGGTCTCGGCCTAGAAAATCCATTTACACCTGAAAGCTATAAGGCATCTGGGTTTAACTTAACAACTTGGTCACGAGGTACCTAGTTATATTCTGTATAGTAATTACTATGGGATACAACGGGCTCGAAGGATCTTTGAAATCATGAATGAGGGTTGATTGAAAATATCGATTTTGTGTGTGTGTTTTTTTTTATCAAAAGTAGTTCTGATTAAATTTAACATGCGATAAATTTGTATAATTCACATTTAATCTAGTACTAGTAGGTAATCAAAATAAATTGCGTTTAATATGCAGTTTCATTAATGCATATTGAATAGGTACATGTTTATTGGTAACAATAATTTTACGGTCAGCACAATTATACCATACCAAAGTATATAATACTCAATATGAATTTAATCTATGCCCGACCCGACGTATGTTTCGGATCACTGAATGTCATAGTTCGCAGCAACAATTGTGATGTTCCCAGCTGTGCTTCATAATCGATAGACGCAATCATTCAATCAGTCACGTTTAGAAGGTCGCTGGGGACTGGATGCAGGTCGATTGGCACATTCGGTTTGGGTGTTTAATGGAGACAATGCACACGGTTTGGTATTAAGAAAGTCTGATATGACGTCACGTGGGGATGGAGGAATTCAATAGAAAATTATGTGGTTGGACTCTAATCATGTATGAATATTAATGGTTATATATGCTGCTAGCAGCTGTTTAATTCCCAAACTAAAAGCTTATAATATATATTTATAAGATCGATATGAAAGGATGACGCAGATCTTGTAATTAAAACGTTGTTATATTGCAGGCTATTTTCTGCTAATTTAGACAGTGTTTATTGGCTTTTCAAAATTAAATTTTACCCAATTTTATTAAGTAAGCGCATTATTTAAATCTATCGCGTAGTGTCTGATACGTAATTCTAGCTGCCGCTAAAATGCCCTGTAAGCTGTTAAGGCTATTAATAGGTAATCCAGCTTAGTCTGAGACGGCCTGTGACCTCTTACGCCGGGATATTTTGAACATCTATCTATAAAAGGTTAACACGTGAAATGGTTCACGTTTTTCCTAGAACAACTTTGCAATAGTTGCTTACACTTTGGGTTACGATCCAAGTAAAGATGGTTGGTCGAGCGCAAAGCAAGTGGATCAAACGGGGATCTTACGGTATCGGTACACCCCAAAATATATACCTAAGTAAGAGTATCTTACCTTAGTTGTTATGTATGTATAACTTAAGTGTAAATAATATTTCCGGTTAGTTTTTGTGATTTGCAGTCCGTTTAAAGCTGACATATATATTTAAAATGATCCTACTAATATTATAAAAGCGAAAGTTTGTAAGGATGTGTGTGTGTTTGTTGCTCTTTCACGCAAAAACTACTGAACCGATTGCAATGAAATTTGGTACGTAGACAGCTGGACAACTGGAATACATACAGGCAACTTGTTATCCCAATATTCTTACGGGATACGGACTAATGCGAGTGAAACCGGGGGGCGCAGCTAGTCAAATATAATAAAGTACTTCAGTAGTCACTTTAGACTAGTGAAAGGCGCATGCTTGATACCTATGCGTTATTCTAAGACGCTTCATAGAGGTTCACACGTTTCGGCTGTCGGTATGGACGGTCGGCGTGACTAAAACCAGCCTCATATAACGTTGTGAAAAAAATATGTTCAAGATTACAATTTATTTCTTGATTGCTTTACCCCGCGTCGTCGCTCGCGGAGTACCACTCGTTCACCTTACTTTTGCCGTTGCTCCATTGCGAATGGAGACATTATAAATATAAAAAAAACAAACACACTCGCATTATCATTGAATTTATTTTTTGTATTCGATGACTCAAATATTTGATTAGTTGAAGCATTAACGTATTAGCCAATCACGTGTACGTAATAAGAGCACGTGTTTAGGAAACCTCACGAAATATTTCTGTTAACTTCGTTATACTTTAGGTATATAACTTAAATTATATTTTTGTTTAACTTGTGTTTTAATGGATTAACCATCTACACAGCGGATCGACGTTACAGAATTTTCACATTTTTAATACCAGCGTGCTGCTGCGTTTAAAGTAATTAAAAAAAATTGCGCCGCTTCCTTTTTGGAGGGAAACTATTGGGAGGAGCTTGGGACAGATGAAAAAAATCATTTAATCGGTTTTTGTAGCTCATATGTCATCTTCGACGGTCGTCTCGTGACTTCGTTTTCTTATATATTTATATTTTCAATATACATATTTATCGAGAATCGACAAATTAGTTTTCATATGAAATAGATCAATCAATTCCGATTGCGCATGAGGAAATGAAAACAAAAATACGTTAAGTTACTTATCCTCCAACTGTTTCTAACTCTACAGATGGCTAATATCAATTTGATAGGAGACGTAAACAACGAAGCGCAGCTCCGCTGTAAAAAACCCTGTGTAAATTTCGGACTGTACACGTTGTTTATTTTTCTATTTAGATACATCTCGGTTACTTTGATCGCGTTGCAATGCCAAGGCCGTATTCCTGGACGTGGGTTCGCTGATATTTTAAGACTTTGTTATTATGTCCAGCGATTTCGCGCGAGTCTTGTTTTATCTTCTCCAATAGCTTTGGGTGTGGTTTGATATTAGGCAATACGACAGTGACGTGTCTATTTTTATTTTGACATAGTCAAGGAGGAATCGACGGGTCGTGAGTACCGAAAACTATTCCACAAGTATTGTCCCTTTAAATTGTAAGGCAATAAATAGAATTCTATAATAGTAAAGAAGAATACTTCTTGGTGCTGATGCGTCACTTCCTGCAGGACTGATAGGTTTATACTCTCTCTGGTTATAGCTGGATGTCTTTTTCTAGCATCGAAATATAGTAGCAAAGCTACGAGTGTTGTACTTGTTAAGTTATTCCAATAGGTACTTGTTGTAGATTTAAGTGGTTTTCCGTGTTTATCAGAAGGATTACTTCCTTGTAAACTGTAATTGGTGTCCTGGAAAACTGAATTTTGTTGATTTCCTTAAGGTCGTGTTACTGGTATAGTATATACAAATAGAATATGTTCCTGAACATTTCCTTAATGCTATTTGAAAGTATACATAGTACATACACTTCATGTATATTTCTGGTAAAGCAGACAGTCATTACGTACTATTTATCCAGTAGTGGATAATAGGAGAAAGGAGTTTGAGCCAATGCTGGTTAGATTGGCGAAATAATTGTGGTCATTCAACACGGTTGGTGAGGGCGATAAAATTGTCAAATAATAGAACTTAACCTCATTACTTGAAGTAGACCTTGACAATTGCTTGAGAATATTTGGAAAATTATAATCAAATGCTACCACTGCAGAGTGTCTTTTACTGAGAATAGGTCAGTGATTCAACATTGTCCCAAATTAATTCAAATAGGAGATCCCCATACCTCATACTCGAGTAAGTATTAAACGAACAACTCGTGATACGATTAGACACGCACGCCCGGTGCGTCTGCGCGCACGCAGTAAACGGCAGCGTGTGTTGTAACGTCGATTTCATATCCGCCGCGCGAAGGCCGGCTCGGTGTCGGGGTGTTGTTTGAACGCGTTTGAGATACTTACACGAAAATGCTGTACTGTCTAATGCTGTTTCGCTGTGGAGACGAATTGAGTGAAACTCAAACTCAACCTCTAATTCGAACTCAAAAGGTCTTTCATTAATGCCAACTTTTACATGTGATATTTTTGAAACTACCACCGATTCTACCGAGAAGAATCTGTAAGAAACTCGATAGTTACTCTTTAAAAGAAACTTTGTACATATTAAAATAACATGTATGTAATATATATGTCACCGTAAGATTGTAAACATCGTTATATTACAATCTATCAAGCGAGATTGTAAACTATCGATAGATTGCGAACCGTATCATTATGATTGCAATTTAACGCATCATTTTTATACAGATGGCTGTATGTAAAAATGATTTTCCCGCTTTTCTGTTGAAATTTTTCCAGAATTTTCTTTACTATAAACCTCACCGAGCCCTAGACCTTTCCAACGCATGCAAAACCGTGGAAATCGGTTCGTGCGTTCTCGAGGTGTAGTGTCTGAAAGGAAAACCCGACATATTTTTATATAGTAGATTTTAACATAATTCAAATTCATAGTCATCAAGATATTTGTTTGTTGCGTAATAAACTTTTTTAATCGGTGTAGATATAACAAATCAGTTATTTTTTTTTTTAATTATATGGCATTTTGGTATGGGAATATGCGACACATCCGTAATCTATGTGAATTGTTAGTATATACGCGTATTGAGAATGGTTTACCTCCAGTTTACACGTTATCGTGTGGAGTATTACTTACCTAGGTTGTTTTTGTAGAAGGTGTTATGTTTTCGTCTGTACAACGTAGGCATGTCTGTATGTTGATAGCGGGTTATGTATTGCGCAATTCAGCGTGTGGTGGGCGAGTCACGTGTGAGTGTTTAGCGCCTATTTTGGTACAGTTGGGGACAGCTGTCTTTAAGTATTATGAGAAAGGTTACCTGTATCTCTGTGAGGGATTAATTTCCATGTCTCTTAAGTGTTAAGTAAAGGTTGTCTGGCAGAATTCACCGGAGGCGATAATATAAGACTGAGTTTTGTGTATCTTGTGTGTATGTTTATGTTTTGTTACCATGCATATTAGAATAAACCATTGATATAATTAAATAGACGTTCACATTGTATAATATCGTCATATAACTATTGATTACTTTGTAAGCGCTACACGTGTTGTGTAATGGTCTTCGATGCGCGGTCTTACGACGAAAATTATATGCGATAATGTATTGATTGGCTAGTATTACACCCGCGGATCTGCACGTTACGTTATCGTGACGGCGTTATCTCGTAACGGGGCAAAATTTTCCCGTAACGCCCCATTTTTATTACATTGTTTATTTTAATAAGAAGGGCGTTAGTTAAACATAATTACTGACTATTTTAATTAACTACGTATTATGTAGATAGGTGAATCTTATAAATTGCTGAAATGTTTGTAATTATATTTATTTGGATTCGTCCAATTGCATAAAGGAAATAAAAAAATGCACAGCTGTGGATAATGAAAATGCAAAATTATTAAAGAAATTCAGAAACTCCTAAATAACAATTAGGGTAACATTACATAGGAAATTGCTGTACCTTATTGCTCACATCGTTTGAACATACACACACACTAGGAGAACCTGAGTCCTGCGTAAATACGAATACATAAATATTAAGGCTGGTTTTAGATCCATAGACTAATTATCGTTATGACAATCCATGGAATGTTGTCGCTTAAGAACCACAGGACAGTTCTTTGGCATCATTGTTTTGTACATGTTACTTATTATGTAGAATTATAATGTAAAATTTATATTATTTTAAAATAGCAACTACAGAGTTAGTTTTTAGAGTAGAGTTGAGTTTTTGTGTTTTAGTTTATAGGAAGTCTAATTGAAAAAATAAATGTTTGAGCTTAAAAGCGTGCATACATATGCAGCGTTTAAGATTAAAGCGTGGATATCAGCGTGTGCGCTGTATAGAGTTTCCCACGTTTCCGCTGACAGTGCCGAAGGTCAGAGTGCTAAAATCGGCCTAAAAGAACCTTTTCTTTGCGTGTTGTGCGGAAAAATCCCCTTTAATCTCTCGGTGGTGTAAATGAAAACGGTAATTTATTTGACAATCCTACTTCCTACTTTTCTACTAATATTATAAATGCGAAAGTTTGAGGATGTGTGTGTGTTTGTTGCTCTTTCACGCAAAAACTACTGAACTGATTGCAATGAAATTTAGTATGTAGATAGCTGCTTCTCGTGCTACGTTTTGATTAATAGGAATTTAATTTCGCCGTTAGCTTGAGGTGCCGCGGTATGGGCTGTCTTGCTAATTGAAGTATTTTTCGTATTGTATTTGGATGTAAAACGATCGTTTTACAAATTTCCTTTTTTAGAATCGTATTTATATTGATGTTGATTCTTTTTATTTACATACGATGTGAACTAAAATGCGATATTGATGGGAAATCCCAGTTCCGGTTCGTCCGTTTATCGGCATTGCCCGGAAATTTAAACTCGATCCTTGATGTCAATGATTGAAAACATAATCGGGGTTATATTATTTTTTAACCAAGTTCGAATTAGCGACATGACAAATCCTAAGATATGTATATTTCATAACTTATGTTTTATTTATAGGTATAATGCGGATTTCTACTGGTGAAGAAATTTTCAGAATTGGTTATATACTGAGATCAAAATCTTTCTTCATTATAGTAGGTATTAGAAAGAAAGAAGGTCTATTTATCACCACATAATGTTAACGAACGTATTAAAAGTTATAAATACATAGAAATGTAAAAAAAAACATATTTTCATCAAATTGTTTGCAAATAAATTAATAGATAACCCTCATAGGTGTCCCATGATGATGACAAGGTTAATTTCATTTTTATTTCGAAATGAATCATTTAATAACGCAGTGAGAATTTAACGTGTCTTTTAAATTTTTATTATATAGGTACCGAAACGTAGGTAGAACTAAAATCTAGAAAATAAAACTAGGTAACTTTCCTACAAGAGATAGCTGATGTGTCCGTCTAGATGTGGAACTAGTGCCCTTTTTGTGACCTGTGTGGGATTTGAAATTGATAGTTATTCATATAAATCGTTCAAACAGATGTTTCATTCACATATATATATATAGATTTTTGTGCTACGAAATTTAAATATTCATAGAGGTTATTGATGAACGTGTACTTTCATATTATCTTTATACTACTTATTTATGTATTCGATGCTTCAGGTCCAATATCACATATTCAATAAGTAATTATGTTATAATCTGGTTTATAATATGCGAAATTGAAAACATTTAAAACAATTGCTTATGTTTTCAACGAGATTTAGCGTTACCGTCGTATTATAATTACTGAAAACCACACGATAATGTCCCCAAAACACATATACTCAAGTACCATTTCACCATCGCCAGGCGTACGAGAGACGTTTCCCCAGCTGCCCGCAGATCCCGGTGGTGCTGGAGTGCGTCATCACCGACGACAGCTGGACGGCGGACGACTCCCAGCGACAGACCACGCGCCGCTGTCAGCTGAATGTGGAGGCGCCGTATCTCTTGAAAAAGGTACCTACGAGAGTAACCAATCTGCTAGAGGACTAGTATTCGATATACTGTCTTTATGTTTTCTAATAATCTTCAAACCGCTGTCAGCTGAACGAAGCGCTGTATGTGCTGAAATTGGACATGGTGCATTGTCTTTAAGCCGCTGTTAGCTAAATGAAGCGTTGTCACTATAGTTAAATATCCTTCTAGTCTTTTATGCTACCCACAGTAATTCATTATAATAATTCGCATTTTGTTTTCTTTTTTGGTTACTATGTGAACTTTCCTCTTGCTGTCTTAATGTACTGAAGAAGGTTCCAGAAGCCTTTTGGCGTATGCATTTTCTTTTAGTGGCTATCAACTGATCACAGAACCGCAACACTACTTACTAACTAATCTCGGGTAAACATGTAGTGTAGTACCACATTTGATTAAGGTCTTTGGTGCACTATCGAAATTTATTCTATTGTCATTGTGCCTTCAATAAAATTAATCAAAACCAACTTCTATTTAAAATAGATAAATCATATCATAAAGTAATTAAAATCAAAGTGGAGCTAGATACATCGCCGGTGAATGACCAATTAACAACATTAAAGAATTTCCGAATGTAAAAAAATAACACAAAAACATCCAAATATAACGTATTCGTTTGGATATCATCCAAATCACATTGTATGCAACGTGATGGAAAATTTTGTGAAATGATACATGCCGTGAATTATTATGGCAACTGATGACGGTATACCAGCGCGGTAGATATGTCTCTTGATAAAGGACTTTATCCATTTGATGTTCTGACGCTTTAAATGATGAACGAGGCAGAAGTTTTAACATTTTTTTTATGCTATGTGGCTGTTGGTTCGCGTGATGACAAGCGATCACCACCGCCCATGAACATATGCAGAGTTAGGGTCGCTGTAAATGCGTTGTCCGCTTTTAAGTGTTAGAGCATAAGGAAAGGATGGACGATGAAAAGGGGAAAAAGGGGAAAAAGGAAAGGACTGGGAAGGGTAAGGTTCCTCATCTCACGAAACGAAACAGTAGTATGCCACTATTCCGCACAGAAGTGTGGGGGTGCGGTACTTGCGTGCGAGCTGGCCGCATTCGTGCCGCAGCGTGCTCGCCTCCCACTTCATTAACATGCATCTATCATTCGTTGTTTTTCTTCAAATTTGTATACATATAAACGTATGTATAAACGGTAAATATGTATACATACTGTATATTTTAAAGATTCTTACAGATTTTAAAATTAATTTAAACTTATCCTACTTGATCACATCAATGACACCGATTGAAATTAATTTGCCTTGCGGCCGGCTTGGTTTTTTAAGATTATTTTAAATCTATATTTGATGCGGTGGAGATAAGAGAGGCATTTGTTTTGTGCAATTGTTAAGTTTTGTTTGGGTGTGATTAGCGTTAATGGATAGGCGATCAATCACGCGAAGAAAAAGTTTGTTGACTCAGAATTTTCGACTGCGTGAAGCGGCTCTAGTGATTCTTTTGAAGTGAAACTTCTTTAGAATCGTTGTGATTTCAAACGTGATGCAACGGAAAAAACGACAGGTAAGAGACACAAATACAAATTTGTGTAGAATGTAGCCGGCAAAGAATGAGACAGAAATATACATACTATTTTATATTATATATATATTCATCTCATTCTTTTGTCGATTTAGTAAAGTTTCACTTCTATCGTGTGTAAATCGCACGCACACCTTTTTTTTTATTTGAAAGTTGGCGGTCTCACTAAAATTTGATATAGTTCTGACAATTTGAAGGCGGTTTAATTTTAACTTGCATCTATTTATGATATGTTTTGAACATAATTACATACAGAAACATAATTTAAAGCCCGTCACACGCGTAGCTATGATAGTCTTTGACGTCACTAACCTTTACCGTGATTTAAATTATCGCATATGGATACGCATATATGTATACTGCTAAGCCGGCTATCAATGAAATGAAGGCAAAATATATATTCCAGCGAGGAGTATTAAAATATATTATACTAGCTGTGCCCCGCGGTTTCACCCGCGTAAGTCCGTATCCCGTAGGAATATCGGAATAAAAAGTTGCCTATATGTTATTCCAGTTATCCAGCTGTCTACGTACCAAATTTCATTGCAATTGGTTCAGTAGTTTTTACGTGAAAGAGTAACAAACATCCATACATCCATACTTACAAACTTTCGCATTTATAATATTAATAGGATAGATAGGTGTGTACGGGCCTTGAAACTCCCTTTTTTGGCAGTTGTCAAACGAAATAAGTAAATACGCTAATCGTACTCCAATTCACCAGATGATCGGCGTGGACTACGTCTACTTCATCCAGAAGAATCACCTGGATCTCAAGAGCCGGGTGCTGGAGATCGAGGCCACCAACGAGACGTTCGCGTCCCGGGTCTCCGTGGTTGAGAAGTGCCGCTATTATGTGAGTCATGTTCAATTTGTATGCCATAAGCGGGCAACTGGGCTGGTGGTTCGCCTGATGGTGAACGATCACCACCGCCCGTGAATATTGGCAAGAGGTAGTGCTGATGCGAATGCGCTGCGCTCTGACAGGGGAAAGGGATAAGGATAAGATTGACGACTGGAAAGAAGAAGATATGGTCTGGGAAGGGTGAGGAAAAGAATACGGAACATCAATCACGTGATGTTTGATCATTTTAATTGATGTCAATAATAAGTTTGGTAACACACACTAAAATTCGACAGAGTACGTACGCGCACGTTCAAGACAGAACGTGATTACTTCTCTCATTGTCTAGTACATAAGAGCTAAAGCTTTAAGTTTTACTTAAGTTTCACATAAAGACGCCAGAAGCAAGCGCTGTAGTATCAAATACTAGCTGCGCCCCGCGATTTCACCCGCGTAAGTCCGTATCGCGTAGGAATATCGGGATAAAAAGTGGCCTATATGTTATTCCAGTTGTCCAGCTGTCTACGTACCAAATATCATTGCAATCGGTTCAGTAGCTCTTGCGTGAAAGAGCAACAAACACACACACACATCCTTACAAACTTTCGCATTTATAATATTAGTAGGATAGGATATAAACATACCAAAGAAACATCCTTGCTTCTCGCTGTCAACTGCACTACATGTAAATTCGTATCATGATTGCCATCAATAAAAAAATGTTCAGCCATATTATGTAACGACGTGAACGCTTTACGATGTCTACTCACGAAATCTCTGGTTGGTTTGAAGTTGTATTGGAAGTTTTCTTGGTATGAGATATACGATCTTATAATTACGCAACGGATTTTGATTGTTTTTTCTTTTATTTTTTTTATAGATAGTGTATTATATAGATAGTGATTTAAGAGGAAGGTTTATGTATAATAACACCCATTGTATATTGGAGACATTCTGGTAGTTGGTACCCCTGAATTATAAGAGTTGGGTAGAAATGCGTTTGCCGGGTCAGCTAGTATCTCTTAAAGTTGATTATAACATACAGATAACGTTTCAACGTTATAAGGGATTGTATCTACTAGGTTTTTTAGTACCATGTCAGAACAGAAGCCACATTGTCTGCTTATCACGTGGTCGGTTTAATTTTATGAACGTAGTTCTGTTTCTTTGAAAAAACATAATTATTTTGGGATCATAATCATAATTTAATGTCTGGTAAGTGGTATAAAAAAGTAATACCATAATTAAACACACACACACACACACTCAAATAAATAATATACCATACAAAAGAATATTTACATACAATTGTAAATAAAGATATGCTATATACACATGATAATACTATAAATATATACTTTAATACATATATCGATTATATTGCAACTGCAAGAAAAGTCACGCGATAAATTTAGTTTAATCTGAATCACACACGTGATCAATAAATGTTATCAGATAAGCGGTGTTATGCCGATTGGTGTTTTCCCTGTTTTGCCCAATTGTGTACATATTGACAAGTTATTTGCGTCGATAGTGACAAATATGCTTTTGTGTTGATGATAATTCATTAATCGCTTTACTTTGATTGTTAAAAGAATAAATATTAGTATATGTTTATAATAATTATATTTTAATAAATATTATGTTATGTTAAACACGAATATTCTGATGAGCGTTTACCGTTAAAATACATCACAAATTTTGATGAAATTTTGAATGAAAATAGCTGAAGACCCAGAGACAAACATATACTATGTCTTATAATTTATAACTAGCTGTTGACCGCAGCGTTGCTCGTGTGGTCGAAAAAATTGTTCATGGTACAAACTTGCATTCCTCATTTTATACTCTTAGCGGTAGATTTTATCAAAATCCTTTCTTAGCGGATGCCCATATCATAGTGACTATATGCATGCCAATTTCAGCCCGATCGGACCATTAGTTGCGGCTGTACGGTGATAGATCAGTCAATCAGCTAGTCACCTTTTTGTTTTAATAGCTGCGCCCCGCGGTTTCACCCGCGTAAATCCGTATCCCGTAGGAATATCGGGATAAAAAGTTGCCTATATGTTATTCCAGTTGTCCAGCCGTCTACGTACCAAATTTCATTGCAATCGGTTCAGTAGTTTTTGCATGAAAGAGCAACAAACATCCACACACATCCTTTCAATCTTTCGCATGTATAATATTAGTGTTTTATATATTAGTTAAAATGTAACTCTGATTTCTTAGGATATTTATCGATTTTAAGTATATTTTTTGAGTCTGCCCAGTAGATCTTTCTGCAATCGCCAACCGTCTGTCTGCCCGCTCACGTGGCGTCGCGTATCTGTGTCAACGTCTTGTACCCATGACCTTGAGCGATGTTCCGATAAGATAACAATGTTTGTAAACAACTCGACTACTTGGCCATAGCATAAGGCGTCATTTAGAAAGAAACTCGAAAGGAAAACATATATTTTAACATAGATATACACACACACACACACAAACATAACAGATCATAATAGACAACAAAAGCATACAATGAATCAGAAAAGAAGAAAAAAAATCAGACAGCTTAGACTAAACAATGAGGTTATAACATTTGAGTTATGTCAAAGGCACATATATGTTCCCACTGCTGGGAAACAGGACCTATCAGGTGTCAGGTCGTTCTCCATCACGCTGGTCAGATGCGGGCTGACGGATGTCACATGTCGTCGAACTTTTTTTGGGCATGCCGGATGACAATCTTTATCTTCCATTGCCATGTGTGTCGCAGAACGCTAATCCCCGCTCCCTATGTGTGAGGAAGTCGTAGCTATGGCAACACTGATGTTTATTTAATATATTATGCTAGTTGTGCTCCGCGGTCTCACTTTAGTCGTTCAAGATGTTATCCTATAGCCTTCCTAAATAAATGGACCATTCAACACACATAATTGTTTTTCAGTCGGAAACAGTACTCTCTGAGATTAGCGCGTTCAAACAAACAAACTATTTAACTTAATATTATTGATTAATCGGGATATGAGGGACATATTATATACATACGATATGTCCATAAAATTATGGCATTCATAGTTTATTTCGTCATATTTAACTCGGGTTTCCTTATTTAATAAATTTAAACAACAAAGTACTTAAAATGTCGTTAAAATGACGTAGTTATAAACTCGCTAATGATTGGAATGTTATTAATGCATTATATTAAACTACCTTCCTCTTGAATCACTCTATCAATTAAAAAAAAAAACCCATCGAAATCTGTTGCGTAATTTTAAAGTTCTAAGCAGATACACAAACGGCGGAAAGCGATTTTGTTTTATACTATGTAGTGAGAGTTACTTGTCGACTCATCTCTGTAGAAACTGCTTTCCGAACCGGTGGTAAATGGTAAAATTATGACGGTTCAAAGTGCTTCTAGAAGAAGTCTTATTGGATAAGTAAATGTTTGAGTTTATTATACTGTCCCTATCGGACAGGATTACTACGTTCCGCGTAGTAACCGTGTCGCCTCGGATGCGAGCATTGTAAACAATATTGTAATGAAATCGATATATTGTTACGCTTAAAGTGATATGTACTTCCTAATGGATAATTACTTTTTTATTGTAAATAGTATAAATAAAATTAACAATGAGACATTTTTACATAATAGGAAAAATTCCTAGTTACAATGGGTAAAAAAAGATCAGGCAGGCACTGGAAGGGTAAGGAAAAGAATACGACCCTCCGGCACCCCCACTCACCGTAGGAAATTCAGTGGCATGCTATTATTTCACGCCGGTCTCCTGTGGGGGTGTGGTATTCCTCGGTACAAGCTGGTCCAATTCGTGCCGAAGCGTGACTCGCCATCGACTCGAATACTCAATCGTGTATTCATTCAATTATTAGCTCAAATTCCTCGCATCTAATAAGAGTTGTTAATACACACAATTGTGTGCTAAGAATTTAAAGTGCTTGCTTCGGATATGCATTAAAAGCATTGTTTTTCCTCTTCTGTGTTTCATGGAGCGTTTTCCTTGTGGTATTATGTCGCGTTATTTTCTCGTTTTTGTTTTTACTTGAACATTACTCAGCAATTGAAACCATTATCTCGGTGTGACAACCGGCTGGTGGCCAAAAGAAAAAAAAAACAAAAAAAAAACGTCAATAAGTATAAGGAAATCTAATTTGTAATTAATAAAAAAAAATCTTATGTTGTGTTTTGGCGACTGCTTTTTTAAAGCGTGTTGTATTATAATTTATAGGTGATCAATCTGTTGTGCTGAAAATTTAAATAGAAATCTTTTTGAATACGTATTAGATCTATCCAAAGATGCCTATCTCAAGTAACACCTTTGTCATTTATATTTAATTCCTCTCTACCTCGCTAGGAGTAATACTTACTAGACCTTCCCAATGCTCGTAATATAAATGCGAAAGATTTACTTGCAATAAAGTTAATTAACTTCATAAGTTTTTCACCTTTCCTCTGTCCCACCTCACCATCAACGTTTTAAAGCCAGCTAGGCCTCGTACGAGCTGGTGAAATAAATAGATGTTAAATGACATCGATCCTTCCAGGTGCACCCCGAGAACTCGCAGTGGACGTGCTTCGAGCAGAGCGCGTTGCTCGACGTGAAAAACTTCTTCGGTCTGGAGAGCACCGTGGAGAAGATCGCCATGAAGCAGTACGCTGCTAACATTGCTAAAGGTGAGGTAATAGGCCAGTTGACAGGGAAAGTTGGGGCGACTTGTTCATGCTCTGAATTTAAATGCGAGTCGCGAACTTTGGGTTATGTTTATATATCAATGTTCGTCGGTTTAAACTTTTTTTTTTAAATGGCGTTTTGTCTCCGAGAGGCGGAAGATAATTGTTGATTCCTTGTTGTTTTATCGTAGGTGCTCGGGTGAGCATACATGGATTTGTAGTCATACAAAGTTCTGCTCAAGCAAGGAACTTGGTGTTCTCGAGCGAGGTGCATATGCCGGATAAGGACAAAAAATTTCATCAAAATCGGTCAAGCCGTTTCGGAGGAGTATGGCAACGAAAACTGACACGAAAATTTTATATATTAGATTATATATATTGTCTAAAAAGAGCAACTACAGAACTCCTTGCCTGCTCTTCTCTATAGAAACTGCTTTCTGAATCGGTGATAAATGGTAAAAGTATACTATGACTATTTCAAAATGCTTCCAGAAGAAGTCTAATTGAATAAACAATTGTTTTGTGTTTGAGATTTTTCTGAAGTGTATATATATTGTTAATTGTACAAAGTTCTGCTGTCTTTTAAGCAAGGAGCTGATCGAACTGTTCATGCGGCAAGCTCCACAGTCTTAGGAACACCTATCCCTGTTCTGTCTTTTCTGCTCTGGGTTCCAGTTGTTGTTGTGTACCAAGTTCTGTTGTCCCATAGGCAAGGAGCTGATCGAGGTGTTCATGCGCGAGGTGCACGCGGACGGCGTGCGCGAGCTGCCCGCGTGGTGCGCCTCGGACGCGGCGCGCAACCGCGAGCTGCGGCGCGCCGTGTCGCGCGGCGCCGAGCCGCTCTCGCCGCGCCCCGCGGCCGAGGCGAGGCGACACTCTGTGCCGGGTGAGTGCTGGGGGTTTGCTACATACTGTGGGTGAGATTGTGGCCCGTTTGGGATGTTGTGAGTTAGGAGGGAGTGGGTGTACGTTATTGGGTAGGGCAGTGGTCGAATGTATTAATGGAGGGTGATTAGTGAATAGGTGAGTGGTTATATGTGTGAGTGGATGAATGACTAAGTGAACGCTCTGTGATAACACTTCTTTTTTATAGAGTAGCGGTTGCCATAATTTGTGATGAGTTAAACTATAAAAAATTTCAAGTAATTGAATATAGACCTTAACAAATGTATAAAGTTCGAATAAAACAAACAGTGTAAGGCTATAAGCTCGCGTGTCCGTGCCACCGTGACGTTATAATGGTCCGCAATAAACAAACAGTGTGCACACCGCGTATGAATTATTTACTATGTGCCGCCTCTGCGGATTATACACTGTGACCTCGCGTATTTACATTTTTTTTTGTATGAAAAAGGCCTGTTAACGTGCGACTCATCGCGTTAAATATTTTACCTTTAAGGTAAGTATAAACAGTGAAGTCCCATGTCCCCGTAGTGGGGTATGGGGTGGATGATATACATCTGTTTCACTGATCGATTTTCTTTGTGGACAAGTAGATGATCAGCCTTGTGTGTCCTGCCAGACCGAGACATTTTTTTTTTGTGCGTCTCCCACTGGAAATTGAACCCAGGATCCTTCGGTTCTACGCTCACGCGTTAACCGCTGTACCAAGGAGGCGGTCAAGGTTATTATAAGTGGTAATTAAATATATTCGTCTTAATTAATTTTTTGTATAAAAACTACGTAATATTTTTAACACGGTTGTTAGGCTTTCGGTGTTGCGGGAGATGGGTTTTGTTTTACAAAATTAAACTGTTCGTAATAATAATTTTATTATCTATAGTAATATAATAAAGCTGAAGTTTGTTTGTTTGAACGCACTAATATCAGGAGCTTCCGGTCCGATTTGAAATCTCAGTGGATTTTCAACTGATTGACGTCCAGTAATCATACTTAATCCCGTTTCGAAATTTGGAATGATAACTACAGCTGTATAAAAAATGTCACCGAACTGGACCTGGGGTGGGTCCTTTTTGGTAGAATATAATGATCTATTCAATTCAATGCTGTAAAAACATATTTAAAATATTGTAAAAGTGTTATAGATATAATCACAGGCTAATATTAATGCGCGCCTTTACCCGCTCCGTGTGTGAACAGCCTAAGGGCATTTTTTTTTGTATGCTCGCCGTCAAGATTGGTCGTTTTGAGCTATGATAATAACTACTTTGCGTAATTATTTATTTATGATAAGTGATATTTCATGCCGCGATAACGTCTAATTTGCATTTTTGTGCCTATCTTTGTTTATATCTCAGTTGTTTTGGGGTTTTGTAATTGAAACAATACTGAAACGTAGTGGCCCATGTTTATTAAAGTACATATGTAGTAATTAAATAGAATAACTGTTTGTGTAGACTTCTTTCAAGTAATTATTAATCGAAATACTATATATTCATCGCGATCGATTAAACACGTCAAGGGGGTTAATGTGAGACGAGAAAAAATAAAATTATCCCTGCTCTGTAAACATGTAGCTTTCTAATGGTCAAATAATTTTTGATATCAGTCGAGTAGCTTAGAATTATTGCGTGACAAACAAAAAAAATAAAAATTATTTTATTATTAGTATAGATAACTAAACTGCAGTGAAGTAAGGTATGAATAACTTCTGTCATTTATTATATATGTGCAATTATGATTATATGAATAAACTAGCTGCGGCCCGCGGTTTCACCCGCGTAAGCCCGTATCCCGTAGGAATATCGGAATAAAAAGTTGTCTATATGTTATTCCAGTTGTCCAGATATGTACGTATCAATTACCAAAAACTTTCATTGCAATCGGTTCAGTAGTTTTTGCGTGAAAGAGCAACAAACACACACACACACACACACACACATCCTTACAAACTTTCTCATTTATAATATTAGTAGGATAGGATTCACAGAGAAACAAACAATAATTCATACAAACTGACTAACTTATTGCCGCAAGGCGAAATGTCACTCGCTCTGAAATAATTCAAGATACACAGACGTGTATTACTTGCAATTGTTTCGAATTTGCTGAAATTTCGTGTGTATTTACATATGACAAATTCCCAGCGTTCCGAAAGTCATCGGGGCGATGTAAGAGTGGGATTTACTATCCTAATTGGCTTTAGATTGAATCTTGTCAGATCAGATAATATAGTTGAAATATTTTAAACGGTATATATAGCGTACTCGAATTCAGTCCGAGACCTTGGTTTTTATTAGAAACATTAATTTAAATCTAATAAATATCTAGCATTAAAACACTGGAACCTAATTTTGACACGTAATATATTAAAAAGTGAAGGATTATATGGTTTTATCGTTTATTGTTATTATTTTGTTTTTCCCTCTTTGGACTTGAGAATCTTGTAGTTATCCGATAAATTGTAAAATAAAAAATCTCAGTTATATAATTAATGGACAAATATAAAAAGGTCTCATTGAAAAATAGCATTTATCCTCGAAATTAAATTCAAATGTGTTCTCAGATAGAATGAATGAAACGAAACAACAAATTTTATCCTTTATCCTATCTTCCATTTCCTTAGCCTTTTCCGGTCCTAACTTCCCGCTCCTTTCCCCAGGTACATCCGCGAGCAGTAAGCGAAGTAATCTAGCCCTCTCCAAATCATCCAACAGGTTACTAAGAATGCGCAGTAAATCGGCCACGAATAAAGACCACGATAAATCTGGTCACAGCCTCTGGCGCAGAAGCAGGAGTAAAGCGAGACTCGACGACCAAGCCGACTCCTCGTCCCATCTCGCTCTAAAGGAGAGAAAGGATGATAAGAAAGGCTACGAAGCGTATGAAGAGAGAGTGAGGAAGACTGCCATGTCCAACGAAGAGTTTAACAATATTCCGAATACGATACGGTTTTCAGAAGATGACTTGACCAAAGGAGTTGCGAGGCCTTGCTCGTGTGATGAAGATAGATCGGCCAGGGAGGGTGTCACGCGATGGGATAACTTGTTGATTGTACTGGTGTGCGCTGTTATTATAGTTTATGTGTTATCGTCGCCTCTTTCATTCCTGTTCAGACGGGATAGATAAGTGTAATATATGATTTTTGTTTGGTTTTTTTGTTTATTTTTTATGTAGTTTGTTTGGGTTGGGACGATTTTTTTATAGTTGATTAAGTAGGCATTTGATTATAAGTCTACCTGATGGAAAGAAGACGTGATCTAGGTGGTGACATTCGCAGAGGTAGTGGGGTAGGTAATGCGTAGTATCATTTAAAGGGGTAAGGGATAAGAAAAGGATTGATGGAAGGAAGGAATTGACTGGGAAGGATGAGGAAAAGGAAAACGGCTCCTCCACTCGCCGTATGAAACACAATAGCATGCGATTTCATGGCGGTTATCTGTGAGGTGGTACTTCCCAGTGCGAGCTGGCCCAATTCGTGCCGAAGCGTGATCAACTCCCACATATAGATATAAGTAGGGATTAAATATTAAACCTTTATAAATGATATACCCTCGTCATAAATAAACAATGGCAGCAAACATTTCTATAAATACATCGTCCCAATGCGGGGGCGTCCCAGGAGTGTCCGCCCACGGTACCGTAGCGGGGATGATAAGAGCTCAAATAACTCTCTAAGCTTTCGATTGGTTCTTGTAACGATGATGATAAAGTTTTTACCCGACTTCATAAAAGGGGTGTTTGCAACCAGAGAAATTTGATTCTGTCCATTTGAAGGGGGTTAAGTTTTTTTTTATATATTTTGTCTACACTAATATTATAAAGACGAAAGATTTTATTGTGTATTTATTTGGTTGAAAAACACCCAAACTACTGAATCGATTGTGTTTTTGCACCAGCAGGGAGCTACAATATTCCTGAAGAATATGGGAATCGTCATATCCTACGTTATGATATCGTCCTGGCATAGCCGGGCCGGGCACACTTGTAGTATAGAAGTCGATGCTTTTTCAAACATTAATGTCTAAATGAGGATATCAACAATATTATTAAGGGAGTTAAATTTAATAACAACAATTAATTGTTGAGTGAACTGGGTAGTATAAATCATGTGAAATAGCTTTAAACGCACGAATGACACGGCGGAAAATTTAAAAAAGTCCGAATTTCTTGTCTGAAATTACGTTTGATTATGTGTTGAATACACCGCGTATAATATTATTGTGAAAAAGTAAGTAGGTAGCCGCTAGAAATATAATCCAAGAAAGAAAAATGACTACGACAATAGAAGCCATCCTACACAACGACCAAGTTCATTTTATGTAAGTGATCGCTGTCGTTTGAACACGAAGGGTCCTATAAAAATCGTTAGTAGTAGAAAATAGTTTTCGGTATTTATTTACATAGACTCGTGTATATAAAATATTAAACCCCTGTCATTCAGGCATTGGCTAGTCTTAAAGGTCGGAATGCCATTGTTACTCCAAATAAAACAATTATAAAAACATGATTTTAAGTCAAATATTACCGTTCTACCTCCGAACAATCCAGAGGTGTTTCATAAGAATTTTGAAATACTTCTAGAAGTTAACATTTAGTAGAAAATAATAGCACATATTTGCATGATAAATAAAGTAAATTTACAAAAGCAGTCGGTCAGCTTTTTACGTAACAACTTCGAAGGATATCTTTTACTCGAGTACTGCAGTGGCCTTGAACTTAACCTTAAAGCTAGGGTTGGCAAAACAAACTTTTATTGTACTGAACGAACAGGAAACGCTTGTCAATTCGTCATTGGGCTAAACTGTTACAGTTTTAGCGATAATCTTTTTCGCATTCTTTGTTAGACTAGATATGCTGGTAATTATATTTTTTTAAGCTTATGTCCGTACGCCACGGTAGTATGTAGTTGTTTAAAGTGTAATGTGGCAACCCTACACGTGTGTGTGAGATATTTAAAACGCAGTGCTAAGCTCGACACAAATAAGTGCTCGAAACTTGAAATGAGTTTTAAGCTCAACACCGCAGAGGCTTAATGCAAAAAGTTTAACCCTGCTATATCCTTGTGGAAGATATTAATAGATTTCATAAACAGATTTCAATCTGTGAAGATGTTTGAATTGAGATTTGATAACTGGTTTTGTTTTAAATGAAGGGTTTTTGAATAGAGTTTTTTATTATTTTTTTTAAGTAAAGAACACACTATATATAACGGATTTTCAACAGATTGCGAGACAGTGTCCTACTAATATTATAGACGCGAAAGTTTAACGGGTGGATGGATGTATGGTTGTATGTTACTCTTTGAAAACAGCTTATTGTATAAAATTTGATACATATCTTTTGATGTATTTTATTATATATGAATTTAATAAATGATTCAGGATTTGAACGCATTTCGTATAGACTAATGTTAATTTGTTCATTTTCTATTTATTGCGAACAAAGTGTTAACGAAATTGGGTTTTTTCGAATTATAGCCTTTTATTCACTCGCCAGTAGTGAATAAAAAGATAAGAGTGCGTTCCGGCTTCACCCGTGGTACGTTTTTTTATCTCTGAGAACTTTCATAGTGCCTTAATTAAACTGTTCTCGGGATAACGCTTCTTCAACAATTTGTGCAACATTTTTGGCGATTCTGTATATATATAGCTTAGTTTTATTTTGGCTTATTTTTTGGCTTAGGTCTAACGGGAGATTTATTTTACTTAGGTTGGTTTTATCTTTAATATTTATAAGAGATTTTTGTGCAGATCACTATCGTGTGACAAATTTCCATGGTATATAAATAGATAGATGTTCGTTAGTCTTTCTAAAACTTAAGAATGGCTTGGCCGTTTTTGCTAATTTTGGACGATGAATTTGTAATAGTTCAGGGAAGTAGAAAAGGTAAGAAAAGTGGGAAAAAATATTCTATGATATTGCACACTTTGCGAGGTCATTTAGTAATAAATGTAAATGAAGAATCAAAAAGAGCTTATGTAGAAAAAATTCCTTATTTCATTTATCAGTTTAAGTATGGAAAAGGAAGTAAAAATGGGACCGATACAGTTAATTTTATATTTCTTCGGCTTCGCTTGCCTGACAATGGAATACATAACTATCTTATTATAAGTATCAATTCTAAAACTATTGACATAAACCTAAACTAAATATATAATAGTAGTCGCACTCAGCCTCCTGTGTCCCAGTAGTGAGAACATCCTATCCTACTAGTCCTACTAATATTATAAATGCGAAAGTTTGTAAGGATGTGTGTGTTTGTTGCTCTTTGACGCAAAAACTACTGAACCGAATGCAATGAAATTTGATACGTAGACAGCTGGACAATTGTAATAACATATAGGTAGCTTTTATCCCGAAATTCTTACGGGATACGGACTTACGCGGGTGAAACCGCGGGGCGCACCTAGTATATCTATAATATAAATTAGTACTGATCTTCTTGCAAATTTTGAATTGTATTCATCGACCAACAGACCAATACACGCTGGACAGCGAGTACATCAAGCGATATCTGGGTGAACTCACGCCGATCCAGGAGTCACGGCTCCTGCAGCTGAGGAAATGGATTGCAGATCTACAGAAAGGGAAGGTATAGAACCTCACCACCTAGTTTGTAACATTTATTATATATATGTACGTTGTTTATATAAGGAAAAAATATTTTTTTAGAATTTTTTTGAAACTTTTTTTTATCCTACTAATCCTACCAATATTGTAAATGCGAAAGTTTGTAAGGATTTGTGTGTGTTTGTTGCACTTTCACGCAAAAACTACTGAATCGATTGCAATGAAACTTGGTATGTAGACAGCTGAAAAACTGGAATAACATATAGGCAACTTTTTATCCCGATATTCCTACGGGATACAGACATACGCGGATGAAACCGCGGGGCGCAGCTAGTAATTTGTAAAACTTGTACAAAGTCAACAGGCATAATGTCTCGGCTTCAGATGAAAAAAAAAATATACATATACATAATCTCTATACAAAGTAAACTTATAATAAGGACCGACATTCATAAATTAAGAATTTCAATGTTAAAAGGGTGTTATGTTAAATCAATGTTAAACTTTTTTTAGTTTTTTAAAATAATTATTATATATATATAAGATTTTGCATGTGTTTAAATAATATTATATTTTAATTTTGATTTTTGTGACATTTATGTGTATTTCTTTTTTATAAATTGATATTGGGTCCTTGATGCTCTTAAATAAATAATTTTTTATTAAATACGATAATATATTCATCATATCTCAAAATTGTTTACAATAATGTCAATGCCATAGGTGCCAAGCGACACGACGCTCCTTCGATTCCTGCGAGCCAGGGACTTCAACGTGGAGAAGGCGAGGGAGATGCTCTCCCAGTCTCTCCTCTGGCGGAAGAAGCACCAAGTTGACAAGATCCTGTCGGAGTACGAGACCCCGGATGTGGTGAAACAGTACTTCCCCGGCGGTTGGCATCATCATGACAAAGGTGCGATGGACTTGGAGTTTACTGGTCCTTCGAGGACTAAAATAACTTTTGAAATGAAATGAACTCAAAAGAGTGTTAATTGGTTTTGATGATTGATTTATCAAAAAATAAAATAATATCAGTTGAGTAAAAAAGTTTAATTTGTGTTCATTATTCAAGGTTTTACCAAAATTTAACCCGGATGAATCCGGGAGGAGCGATTACAGTAAATAAAAATAAGCTTATACAATCAATGCTATTTACAGACGGACGTCCCCTGTACATTCTTCGTCTGGGCCAGATGGATGTTAAAGGACTACTCAAATCGATTGGCGAAGATGGCCTACTTAAGTTGGTGAGCATTGTTTGACTTTAAAACTTTTACTCAAGAGGTTCTTAATTTGCCTTTTTTTGCTTTATTTGCTGTTGCAGAAAGTTTGAGCGAGTGCACCGTTTTTGATGGTTTTTTATAAGGCTGGTGTCTCCCGTGCGGTTTCATTTAAATTTGATCTAGTTAGACGTTTTTTTTTTTTAAACAATTATTCTCTTTTTTTTTATTTTCTTTTAACAATTTCTTAAATAATTCTCTTATAAATAAATATGTACTAGCTACTTATAAATTTATACATACCTTAAAAACTTAATTTTAACTACAAAGTAAGGTATATATGTATACGATATACATATAGAACATGTACAATGTTGTACGGAAAAGTAATTCAAATACTTTTGCATTAATTAAGTACGTATCATAACTCGTATTTAAGCCAGATGACGTCTTACCAGACTAAAATAAGAAAAGTTACGGCGCAGCCGCCTAGCTTAATCAACTGTTTAATTAAGAGTCTCCTCTTTATTAAACGGCGCTGGGTAATTAACAGACTACATATTTAACAATGTATTAAAAGCAGTGGTGGCTCAGTAGAGAACTCGGACTTAAATAATTGAATTTTCAATCTGCTAGTCTGCACTTGGCTAGCGTGGTGAATTATGGTCAGATGCCTTATAAGAAGTCTGTATCTCTGCAATGATAAGACATTTTGGGCTGATGATAATGATGAAGAGAATACGATATATTAAATGGTTTCTTAGGATAGTTTGTTGTGACATACATATAAGATTTTAATAGAGTAATTGTACTGTTAGAAAATACTTTTTTAAACGACACGTCTGTTTTTTGTCGTTCATGATTCTTTCTCATTTCTTCGGATTTAACCAATTTTTCTCCACTAGACTCTTCACGTGTGTGAAGAGGGTCTAAAACTGCTCGAAGAAGCGACCCGTTCATCAGAACACGCGGTGCACTCCTGGTGCCTGCTGGTGGACCTGGACGGGCTGAACATGCGCCACCTCTGGAGGCCCGGGGTGAGGGCGCTACTAAGGATCATACAGATCGTGGAGGCGAATTATCCGGAGACGATGGGCAGGGTGCTGATTGTGAGGGCTCCGAGGGTGTTCCCTATACTGTGGACCATTGTCAGCACTTTTATCGGTGAGTTGATGTTGCTTCACACGTTTTATTGTACGCATTTATTTTTGATGTGATACATCTATAGCCGCACGTAAAACAGATTTCTGGCGTGGCGACGCATGCCGTCGCGACGCGTCGCCACGCTATACGATGGTATATATATACACAGTCTATACGCAGTAGTGTGTACGGTGTAATATTTTATTTTATCATTATGACATATTTAGTTCCTATCACAGTCTATTCTTTGAATATTAATTTTATAAAATAACTAGCTGCACCCGGCAAATGCTGTTCTGCCTTACTCTTATCGTTTAGTGGTATGAAAAATAGAGAGATGAGTCAGAGCCGCAGATAGAGCCGATTCTCAGACCTACCCAATATGCTTACCAAATTTCAGAGGAATCGGTCAAGCCGTTTCGGAGGAGTATAGAGACTAAGACACGAGAATTTTATATATAAGATGTCGATGTTTCACATCTGCCAGGCGACCCGTGACAGCTCACATTTTTTTTTAAATCAATGTAGTGTAATTATTATGTGTATTATTTTAGATTCTGCTTCTGTACTGTAATTAATTGTAAAGTTTATACATACTACAGTCAAACTATTTATACCATAGCTATTTTTATATAAAAAGACATAATATATGTTTTCATTCATAACAGTAATAATATTGGAAGTTAACTTTCGTAACTACGATGTTTTCGCTTAAGCCTTCTACTGAGTACACAATGTTAAATCTGTAATTGCAGATGAGAATACCCGCAGTAAGTTCTTGTTCTACGGCGGTAAAGACTACTTGCAGCCGGGCGGGTTGCTCGACTACATCCCTAAAGATCTCATTCCGGATTTCCTTGGGGGACCTTGCAAGGTACTGTATTTGGTCCTATACTAAATATTGCAGTTATCATTGTAATTGAATTTTATTTTGAAGTTTTGCTTTCAGTTTAAATTGAATTTTTGTTAATTTAGCTATTGTTTTAAAATTTTAATAAACTTTATTAGATTCTTAAAATCTTCTAAATGTTTTTAATTCGTCTTGGTGGTTTGCTATTCAGTTTAGATTTATTAATTGTCCGTTTACATGATTTTATTTGCTGCGACAGTCGGATATTATAGATGCCTCGTTGTTCGTCCCGCATCAGTATTACCAATTTGTATGACACGTGAGATCTAAACAAATATCAATGCAATCGTGACGTCATATGTTTTGTCTGTAGGACATGTTACACTTTGTAAGAACGCGACTACATAAGTATTGTGTGTTATGTCTTCAATATGTGTGTCGAATAGTTATGCTTGATCATTCATGTGTTTTGCAAGTATTTGTTTATTATGGATGATAATTTTTAGTATATTTAGAAAATACATGATCATGCAATCGAAGGGACCCTTTTCTTTTCCTCACCCTTCTCAGTTCATTCCTTCTAACCAGTTGTCAATCCTTTCCTTTTCTCTTAAAAACCTCTTTCTCTTACGCAGCCGCAGACGCACTGTAAAAATATAAAATGTGCTGTGGGCTTTATGCTTTCTTCAGTTGAATTTGTACTGCACTATTTGTTTCCAATCTGACTCATTCACATCTGTTAGGGGTAAATGTACTCACTACGTGAATTTGCAAGTTATTGTCTATTGTGATTTGTCTTTTTTACAAATAGACCTAATAGAAAATTAAATTTAATACATAGGGCAGATGTACTTTTTAAGTGTTTCACTCATCGATATTATTAAAGGAAGGTTGCATAAATTCACAATTTAATAAGGTGCAAAATAATGAAAATGTTATATACAGTAATCTATTAAAAAAATATCACTGTACGGTACGCTAGAGAAAAAAATCGATAGTCGATCTGAGAAATTTTCCGTAATATTGGGTAAACTAAACTTTCTGAATTTTACAATTTCCCTATTTCATTTAAAGCTACCGCCTGTTGCAAATTAATATGAAGCTTTCAGAAATTTCTGTTACATTTAGCTTTTCTCTTAAAACTACCCGCTCTATTATTCCAGAAGTTTCTTTAACAAGCTTTTTAGCGTTCTATCTAATTGACAATTCCTTAATAAAACTACCCCATGTTACAGAGTTTCGTGCACGAGGGTGGCTTGGTGCCGAAGAGCCTGTACGTGAGCGGCGCCTTCACGGAGCGCGACGGCGACCCGCTCAGCGAGGACAGCATCTACCGGTCCGTTAGCTTGGGGAAGGGACAGGTGAGGAATACAAAATATCGGCTAGGTGCGTACAGTGGGAGCTGTACATACCCAATAAGCAACGCAAGGTGGACGATAGATTGTCGTGACTACGTCATCTGTCGTAGTATTAAGTGAAGTTGAGTTATATGGGGCTGTGGACAGCAAGCGCGTTTCTAAGGGAGATCTGGGAGCCCCTCATTACTAGTGATGTTTTAGCCCGTAAGAGTGGCATCACCTTGGTTCTACTGCCGAAGTAGCAGGGTATGAATGATTTCCTCAAGCGACAGATGATAAGATCGCTCAGACAATGTCTGTCAAGGGTTTAACAAGTATAACTTATTAACCGAAATTCTACTACCCAGGTGCACGAGGTGATAGTGGTGAACCGGGACCCGCAAAGCGTGCTGACCTGGGACTTCGACGTACTGAGACACGACATCTCCTTCACGGTGTTCCGGACTGAGCACGAGATCGACATGCCAGACCAAACTGATCATGCTGCTGGTGAGTGCAAACAGGGGACAAACAAAAAAATAAGCAAATATTTATTTTCCATTAGATATTATTAAATATAAATTTAGATTTCTTATCCCTTATCCTTTCAAGGCGAATCACCGGCTCAGTTGCCCGCTATGACAAAATAAAATCTTGATGATGATATAAAAGTGTATTCCAGCGGTGTGCGTGGGCGGGTCCGCGGTGGAGGAGGGCCGCTCGGTGCTGCAGGCGCGCGACTGGCGCGAGGGCGAGCACTTCCACCGCGTCGAGCCGCCGCTCGTCTGCCACGACGGGGAGAGCATACAGGTGGGCGCTCACCCGCACACTCACACATACACTCATAATCACACCACACTCACACCACACCCACTCCACACTCATTCCACACTCACTACACACTCACTACACACTCACTCCACACA
>NW_024045134.1:2339821-2364335 GCF_012273895.1 Zerene cesonia | reverse complement strand
CTCACAGTTACACTTACACTCACACTCACACCCGAGCTCAAACTTAAAGTTTTGCTCAATATAGAAGTAAAATTCGTTAACTAACGATTCTTACTACATTCTACATCTAATAAAGAACTAGCACTCAAACTTAGAATAGAAGTTGAATGGATTCGAGTTCACGTTAGTGGTGATTATACAGGGTGGTGATGAATAGTCACATAGTAAGAGTAACGATGGTGTTGTTGATAAATATTGTGCTTACAAACACGAGTAATGTTTGACATGGTGAAGACGATAAATATTCACATAACGATGTTGATTGTATCGCATCGGCAGGGCTCGCACGTGATGTCGCAGTGCGGCAGCTACGTGCTGCAGTGGCGCTGCGAGGCGCCCGACGCGCCGCACCGCGCCGCGCAGCTCATGTACTTCCACGAGACGCTCGCCAGCTCCACCTACAAGTGAGTGTGCCGCTGTGTATACAGGGTGTCCCGCTGCAGGTGTACTGTGCCCATAGAACTTTGATTGCGTAAAAAGTACTTGATTATGAAATTTACTTCTTGATTTTTTTCTCAAACTCCTTGAGAATCTACCATACCCAATTCATCGATGCTTTATATATCACATCTTTATTTGGGTTACCTTGTTTTTTTTTACTAGGCCACTCACACGTGTGCAGTAAAGTATGGGGATGGTTAGGAGGTCACAAACTCACATAGATGCCGTGGAAGGTACCAGATAGGATAATGAGTTGCCGAGGTGATTACGTGAGTGGCCTATTCAAAGAATTGGTTTTGTTTGGAGTTTTAATATCCGCTTGATTAATATCAAGCTTACTAAATCTAACGATGTTTTTTAACAAAGTTTTAGAAACAAAAACAATAAATCTTATTGATAACAGCTTTTATATGATAACAGCTTCTGAACATGTGTGCCAGATTTCATAAGTGTATGTGTTTTCGAAAATTGTTGATTGTTTGTTAGAATGTATGTTTGTCCAGTTATAATACAAAACCTATGAGCCAGGAAATGATTTGAAATGATATCTTTTTGCTTGTGTGGGGTATACTTAAACTTAGGGATCGCTCCAATGTAAAAATTACTTATTTTTTGAGAAATATATAGCATTCACAAGAAAAACAGCGTCGCAACGGCTTCCACGCCTTCTCCGCGCGTTTTCAAACGTTGAAATTGTAGAAGTTGATTTAATTTTCTAAATTACACTTTTTACATTGATTAAGGATCGGTGACAATACAATAACTTCATGAGATTATTTTATTATCCCAAATAGGATCAACGGGATTAAATGATTTCTTTCCTTATATATACTCTGTGTTAATAAGAAAGAAGTTAGTAATAAGAAGTAACGAAAGAGTGGGACAATTTCGCTGATTGTATTATTCAAGCGTGTTCTTTTTTCTACTTACCTACATTTTAGACTAGCTGCAGCCCGCGGTTACACCCGCGTAAGTCCGTATCCCGTAGGAATATCGGGATAAAAAGTTGCCTATATGTTGTTCCAGTTGTCCAGCTATCTACGTACCATATTTCATTGCAATCGGTTTTTGCGTGAAAGAGCAACAAACACACACACATCCTTATAAACTTTCGCATTTATAATATTACTAGGATTAGTAGGATGGCTACCGAAGTTAAACTGGTGTTTATTTTCAAGGGGTTCCATGTCCAGCCTCCAGTCGGCGACGAGCGGCTTCTCGTGCCTCAGCAACAAGTCGGTCGGCTCGTGCCCGTCGCGGTGATGCGAACTGCCCGCGCCCGCCACGCGCTGAACGCGATGCGAACGCGAAGCGAAGGCGTGGCGATAGCGTGGCGGAGCGGGATGTTAGCGAGGCGTTTGCGATGCGAAGCGGGATGTTAAATTTTATGTGGTATTAGTGAATGTGTTGAGGATAAAAGCGTTGGATTTAACTGCGTGTTAAAATCAGTTAAATATTGTCGTGCAGGTACTGGCACAAAATCAGAGTAATTTGAAATTTCTGATGAAGTCTGGAACTATGAAAATAGATGGTTTAAAGGAGTGCTTATAATGGCATACATAGTGTAATAATAAATACCGCATATGCACTCTAAAAGTAAGCTATTTAACTAAACACGCTGTGGATTTTTTATGAAAAAAATTTAACATCAATTTAGCAGAATTTTTTCAACCACCAAATATTGCTTAAATCAAAACTGTTTTCGGAAAAATTAATACTGCTTTCCCGTAATCCTTCGCCATGTATGTGACAACGAAAAACGCGGTTTCTGAACTGTCACATTGACAGGTGACAGATAAGTGTCACCTGTCATCTGTCTCATCGATAAGTATCCACGTAAATTGTAGTATACATGACTAAAATTAAATAGCTTTCGTTTTGATGGAAAATAATAAGTGTATAAAAAAGACTATATCAATAATAATAATAATAAACCAAGTGAGATTATGCGACTATCGTGAAATGTAACAGTGATTTATCACAGCTATTTTTATCAACTAGAAAAATGTGTTACAAGCCGTGTGACATAGTCCAGTAAGGAATTGAAATTTTATCGCCTAGATAAAACCTATTTATGACCGAGATCGTTTCTATCGGTGTATTTTCAACTGTAACACATAGTAATAGAATCTATTTTTGATTAGATAGCCAGGTGTTGGAAATATGTAATAAATAACTAATAAGTAGCATAATTATTTGCACGCATGCGTTTATTTTATTATTTTTAATGTTTACTTCGTATCGTGGTGTTAATATTTCGCTGTAGATACTAGCGGATGTTTTTTTTTTCGCCTTTTTATGAAGTTTTATTGGACGATTTTAGTATTTAATTTAGGTATTGTAGTTTAAAATAATTAATGTGTTATTGATAATGTATACCTATTCATAATTATCATAAAAGCCATTACAAATTTAAAATATTGTCATTTATAATGTCGTAAATTCTCAACTCCATAGATCAATTGTAAATATATCATTATTATATCTATAAGTAGACTTATTGTCTAATGAAATTAGTCAGGGAAGTCAATTTTTTTCTAAAACGCATATGATTTACGTAAGAACGAAGCTGAAGCTGCTACTGGTCAATCGATTTTGACGTTGCAAGAGAGGGATAGCGATATGTGAATTGTGTCCGTCTCTGTCTAGCACGGATACAATCGAATTGCGAAATGATGAGGTAAGCTAGGGTGGTAGTAGCAAAAAATAATCGTTAAATCGAATTAAATAGATGATTTGGAAACGATCGTTAAAAATGTTTGAAAATGTAAAATGGCGATTCGAAATGTATAATTTTTTGTACGTATATTCTGTATGAATCTGTATAGTAACAAATCATCAAATCGAAACTATATGTTAGTGGTTTTAAATAGCAATATACAAAAATTTAGAAATTAAAAACTTTTTAACGGATTTTAACACGATTAAAAAGTTTTTAATTTCTAAAGGCATAATACTCGCATAAAATCAAACAGAAGAAAATACAATATACAAAAATTCTTATCAAATTTAAAAGTTTAATTGCGTTAAACCTGTCGCAACTCGACTTCTTTACTGCTACTATGTATATTTTTTAATGAAGAAATATGGACGTAAGGAAAGTATCTCAAATTGAGGATGTACAAAAGTGGATAAATTTATATTTTTCCAATAGAGCGCTTGTGAAATAATATTAAAGTTTGTATAACTAGGAGAAGACCATTTAGGCGTATTATAATAAAAAAATATAGTAAAATACATAAAAAAAATTAATTAGTATAATTATAGATGACTTACCTCACATAGGAGTTGCGTCGTGCCAAGTAACGTATAAAAACATAGTATGAGCGGTGTACCCTCTGCATAATACACATAAAGTATAGAAATAAATATTTAATAGCCAAATCAATAACCTGTTACTTTTTTTTGTCTATGGCACCTTCTATTCTATAATTTTCAAATAAACGCGCGAAACACGTGCTGCGCTACCATTGGTTGATTAATTTTACGATAAAATGGCGGTTATGTGTTTATTTATCCAAACCTTAAATAACTTGCTCAAAAACAATTCAATTATGACTTTAATCTGACTGAGAACTATAGTCAGCGTAATATATCAAAAAATATTAAATTTCTCCCACTTTGCATATGACTGACTTATTTCTTAGTCTATCCTTCGATCATTATAGCATTTAATGATCGAAGTCTCTATCCCATTAAATAGGAAGCAGTCATTAAATATTAATATGTATTATAATATCACGTCAACTATATCGTTATATCATATTAAGTATAGATGTTATGTACATAGGTATGTGTTTGTGTTTTGAAATAAGAATTTAACCGGAAATATCTCTGCTTCAAGATTGCCATATAAAGATAAATACTTGCAAATGGCTACATTAAACAGTAATAAAATCGCTCAGTAGGTATATATAGATATAGGTATAGTAGAATTAAAATAACATTTGTTGGTTACATTTAATGAACAATACTGCTTGCACTCACAAACCTTGCGACATCGGTAGCTTTAATTATATATAAAAACAACTATTGCTAAATATGGAGATACACAGAACATGCAAATTATTTTTTTACATAGTGCATTTAGTACGTAATAACGTTCGGAAATACTTTGCTTACAAAACGAAAATTATTTTGAAACATGACGCTGAGTTTTAGAAAAATTCCGTAATATTTATATCAGATTTATATTTTTATCACAACAAAAGCTATGGTTAATACTAAACTATTATTCTAAAATATGTGTTTAGAAGATTATAAAAAAAAACAGCCACAGATAAAATAAATTTATGTTATCTATGGCTGTATTGTGTGTCAAAAAGGCGGGAACTTGTAATTGACAATTACGAATATCTCTAATTAAGATGCTAATTTAAGTCCTGTTGTGTATGTAATAATATTTAGCTAAATAAATGCGAATCCTCGTAAAATATTATCGTAAAAGTTGTGAGAAACGTGCAATTCGATAACTTGCAGAAGTAATTATGAAATTGTTATTTATTTTAGGAAATTATAATGATAGTGGAATTTATTGTCTATTAAATAAAAATATATTAATGGCTTGTTTTATTTATGCCTTATTCATATTTCGAAACCCTGGTTTTGCTTTTCGCGTGGTACTGTATACATCTCTGAGCCTACACCCACAGCCTGACCCTATAGCACTGGATTACGCACATATCCAAATGTGAAAGCAATTTTAAAATCGTTTTAGTTCCTGAGATTACCACGTTCAAACAAACACTTAAGTTTTTATTATTGGTATATAAATAAAGTATGTTCTATGAGCGTTATGTCTATCCTACGATCAGTATAACGTGGTAGAACATTCGTCCTTCATTAAACCATTAAACAAAGTGTTACTTTCCCATTCGAACATATCGTTATAAAATTTCAAATGGCCAAGGCGTAAAATTGTCCACCTTATCAAAGACTATAAAAGGTTTGTGAAAAATGAACGTTTTCCAATAAATCCTTGCCAATCAAATGTGTAGTTGTAAAAACTGTTATCGATCTTAGGACGGTTGGCTGTGGTTCATAATTGAATGTAACACAATCTCCGATTGTAAATCTAATGTAATTTTCAATTTTATACCCGTTTTATTGTAACTGCTGTTTCGTTGGGAAATGGAAAATTTTGATTGCTCCTGCAGGTTATGTAGCTACCTAATGCATCTAGTGTTACATATGTGTATTACAGTCCACGATATAGATTCAATTGTTTAACAATAATAAACTTTAGCTACAGTTTCCTTTTCCTCTCCCTTTCCAATTTCATTTTTCCCGTCGTCAATGCTTCTTTAGCCCTTACCCATTAAAAGTGAGCAGCGGATTGTGGAAAGTTCATGGGCGGTGGTGATAGCTTACTCGTCCATCAGCTCAGTTGCCCGCTATGACATAGGAGAGCTACACATATTTTATAAAACTTTATTACTCTATAGATAAAAAACATAGAAACTTGCTGACCCGGTAAACGCTGTTCTGCCTTACTCTTATTATTGAAGGGTATAAAAATAGACGTTGGCCGATTCTCAGACCTACCCGATATGCGTATAAAATTTCATACAAATCGGTCCGGAGGAGTATGGTATAGTTACCAACATTGTGAAAAGAGAATTTTATATTATTTAGAGATGTTCTTCTTACCTATATTCAGCAGTTTCTTCTTTTCTGCAGTTTTCTAATTTTTCCTTACAGTCGTGTAAACATCCCTGTGACGTAAAGGACTCGTCAAGTATTACCTGATCCTCTTAACCATATTCCGAGACATCACTCTTCTGACTGTAAGAATAAAATACATGTACTGAAGTTTTTTTTTAATCAATGTTAGAGATCGCTTCCTATTATAAACAACCTCTTTGGATGGAAGGATAGATGTGGTCGATTGTGGTGATGGTAAATAAAGACCTATGGAGTATTTTGTAACTCTTCAAGCTATAATATATAATAATAAAATAATAATAATCGTGCGGAGTGTATTAATTGAATTCGGCAACGAATTGTTTTGACTTAAAAGTAGGTTATAGGTAGTATTGAAATTAGTGATTTTTGATCTACAAAGCGTGTCGGTAGCCTTAGTAGGAACAGGGACAATTGTTGAATAATTTATTTATACGTATTTATAGTAATTAAAACGGTTTTACACCAATAACATTAATTATCAATTTTTACATTATATATTATCTCACTTAAATTTATAAATAATATATATGACACAATTACTATTAAATACATTACATAATTACAATTAATGACATTCAGATACAAGTAACAATATAAAATAAAGAAATTTGATTAGTTGTAGCTTTCGCAGAAGCTCAGATATGCCGATAACAAAGATCCCCATCTATACGCGAACAGATCACATTCTGGGTATATATATAATAAAAGAAAAAACTAATAAAGCATTCATATGACTACCGTAGTATTGATTCAAGAGTCCAACGTTATCGTAGAATAGTTCCAATGCTCCGCATAGAAACAATGCGCTCGTAAAACTTGCATTGCTAGGGCGCGTTCTATATAACGCCTAACGACTTACAATTGGTAATTAAATTCAATACGGTAAAGTAAGTATGACTTGTAAAATGCATTCTAAACAGATCATTTATAATACAGGTGTATTTTGAAAAAAATATAACTGGGAAATGGGACGATTTTACCGTGGTAATAGTTCCTTGAAATTGATAATATGCGATACGCTATCGCTTCACTTTTTTAACGAATAATGTAACCTATAAGGTTTTGCGTTAGGTTACACGTGTATTACGTTAAGTATTTATGCAATTATTAAAGACCATGTGCAGTATTTTAATAGTAAAAGTCATTACTAATAAACACTGAAAGCCATATCAAATTCACTTACCGCGCTGCTAGAAACATAAGCGAATTTAGCATCTATACATATAGATGTGATAACATAAATATTTCTATATAATTATTGATGAGTTGCCTTATATTGAGGTATTCTTATGTTCAGAAGATCCCTTAACATAAATTGAAATATTTAAAGAGGCATATAGTAAGGATAAAGTTTATAAACTTTGTCTTAATATGAGACTAATGGATGTACCATTTTTATTCTGTGGTAAAAAATAAAGCAAGTAGTCTATATTTATTACTAAACAAAATAAATAATTAATAATATACACCTGAAGAGTTTGTTTCTTTGAATGTGCTAAGCTCAGTAAATACTTGACCGATTTTAAAAAATCTTTCACCTTTCAATAAAGAAAACTGATCAATCTATTAATTTTTGTTGTTTTCATTATGTCTTAATTAGGTGGTATGCGGAAATGCCACCAAATGAATTAAAATTAATACGATATTTTCATTATCATATTTCCCATCCAAATCAAAATTATAAGAAAATCTGTATTAAACCAATTGAAACTTACGTAACCGTCCCAGCTTGTATTCCCTGGATATATTAATGGATATTCTCTTTTTCTCTTTCTTTGTATACATTGGCATGATAGGGGTAAATTTCAATAAACTCTACATCATTAAAAAGTTGCACAGTCAAATTAAATCGAATGCATAATCTGATCATATACTTGAGTGATAAAGACTATATTTTAACACGCTTCCAACTTCGCCTATATATTAATTGTATGCAACCGACTCCTTTAGATTCGGGTTTGATTTTTGATCCGTTTTTAAAGGAGAGTTTGAATTCAAAATTTGTACATATATCAAGGATCAGTGACAATACAATAATATCATCATCAGACCATGGTTCCTTATCAGGATAATAAGATTATTATCCTGATTACGATCGCCAGGATTAAATAAATTCCTTACGTACACTCTGTATAAACGCAAGTGAGACAATTTACTTGATTATATCATTTAAGTGTGTTTTTCATTTTCTCAAACTTTGAGCAACTTTATATAAATCTACCTGTAGTCTTTAGCTTCACAAGCGTAGAATTTTTTATCCCCTGTTTTATCCCATTGGAAAACATTTTGATAAATAAGGTAGAAATTTTCATTCTTAGCGGATACGGGATACCAACAACATAGTGGCTATCTGCATTCCAAATTTCAGCCCGATCAGTACAGTAGTTTGGACTGTGCGTTGATATATCAGTACCAGGGTACTACTGGTAGTGATCTATCAGGTGTCCACCCGTTCGTGATAAGATGTAGCTGCCTTCAGGTTAACATCGAAGTTATATATATCTTAAGAGGACTATAGTGAGGACTATAGTATTTTTATGAAAAATAAAGTACATAGAAATGATTAAACTAAATCTTACTACAGCCGCCACAATGCCGACGTCAGTCACGTGTGCATAATGTGCATTAGCAACGGCGATACTGTGAGCCAAGACGACACGAGCCGGGGCGAACAAACTAGCTAGAACAGTTTGTCCAACCGCTCGGGTCGACGGGCTCACATGTCCATAATGGTAATTTCCAACTAGCTTGACATTATTAACAATAGCCATGGAAAAAGAGCTCTGAAATTGTCCTCTCTCTTGATGGACCGACCGTTAAAAGTTCTGGATTCCGTATCGCTAAAATTGCTATAATTTTACCTTGGAGTTTTTAAGTCTTTAGAAACCCCGTGGGTTGTCTCAAATCATGGATGCATTTTCAAACAGCAATTATGAATTAGTTGAATCTTGGTATCTCCATATTTCGCTTCTATTTCGATGAAGCATCAAAACTAGTAATTCCACATACCATAACACTCTCCAGCTTCCAATTCTTTGTCAGAACAGGATATTATGCAAGACCTCTAAAGATTTGATAAAGTTATATGCACCTGCATTGGATAATTTGTTCCATATGGTTTCCACTTGCTGTATTTCTGGCTTGATCTCATTTCAGATGCAGAAGAATTACAAAAAAAAATTACTTGTATTTTTTTAAATCGAAAAATAATCTATTTTGTAAAGACTAGGAAGTAGTGCCCAATTGAACGATATCATATTTTATTTAACGACATCATGCATTTGTACATTTCGCAACGTTTTATCGCGCTTATAGTTAATCATAATTTATTAAAACCATGGCGTTTTGAATAATTCTTCAGAGTTCTAGAAATTCTGAAATTTTCCTAGAAACGGAAATTCACTTTTATTTTCTTTACAAATTCCTTCAGTAGTTATTGAATAACACATAACGATTTAAAAAATATTCCACGTGAGATGCGCGCGCGCACCTGAACCGAACTAGCTTGAAAAACTAATAATGTTTGCGCAAGTGTTTTCAAAAACAATTGTAGAGGACTTTTCTACTATTACTTTTGTGATGTTGCAGCTAGAAATCGTTCTGGGCATTTCTGTAAATTATTTAATTGCTTTATTTAGTTCTGTAAAAGTGAAACGGTACTGAAGTTATATTTTGATTCAATGAATCACGATTGAACAACCGCTATACCTTGGTTAATGAAAAGAGGTTTCATTAAACTGTTAAATTTTATGCACAAACTAGTAGTCGTTCGCCCCGGCTTCGCACGTGATTCCTGAATCATCTACTATATAAAAATAAGTCGAGTTTTCCTTCCTGACGCTATAACTCCAGAACGCACGAACCGATTTCCACGGTTTTGCATTCGTTGGAAAGGTCTCGGGCACCGTGAGGTTTATAGCATAGAAAATTCAGGAAAAATTTCAACTGAAAAGCGGGAAAATCATTTTTCACATACAACCATCTGGTGGCGAAACGGAGTTCGCCGGGTTTGCTAGTATTGTATATTCTATAGCAATTCGACTTCGTTTGTGGTTTTATTACACAATAACTCAACCGACTTGATTCGTTTTGTGTTTGATATGAAACTGATGTCATTTGATTCCATTTAAGTATTTGGATTAGCACCTCCCTCCCCGGGAACATTGGTAACTGGTTATCAAGAAAGGAAAAGCAAAGTTTAATGTCTGTACTTTGTATACAAAGCTCAAATATTACCATCAATAATCTTGCCTCAGGTCTCAAACTATCCTTGTGACAAATGTCATGCAAATTGGTTCAGTGGTTTAGGCATGAAGGGACAAATAGGCATACTTTCACATGTTTTATATAAGTAGGATATTAATGTAATATACATTTACATGCTGTTTGACTCTTTAACGAAGTGCGGGCTTGCCTATGTTTTTTTAACTTTTTTAAGTTAATTCGTTAAGCAAATGTCATATTTCGAATGATCCAGCAACAGGCTGTAAATACAAGTGTGTATCGACCCACATAGCTGGCTGCAGGCTGCTTTATCAATGTTGATAAACTCCTCGCCACGGAAAAGCTGTACGCCGTGAAATCGTTGCGAACCTTTGTAATTGGAATACACTTATTTATTGGATTTTTCAATTTCTTTCGCGATTGCGAATGATAATTAAATGAATTGAATGGCCGATGAAACATTTGTGTCTTGGCTTCATGATGATTGCATAAGACCTTCTTGGCATTAAATTACTACATAGTATAAAGCAAAGTGGTGGCTCAGTGGTGAGAACCTCAGACTTCAAAATCGATAAGTCGGGGTTCCAGACCGGGCGAGCGTGCAGGAAATAAATTGATTTTTCAATTTATCTGCACATGTGATTAACATAACCTCTGCTAAATCGGCGAAGAAAAACATCGTGAAAAACCATGTCCAAGAATAAAAAGTTCCACGACGTGTGACCAACCCGCACTTTTGATTATGGCCTGAGCCCTCATAGGAGGACTGTGTCCCAGCAGTGGGATAATATTTTCATGGGGTCTTTTTAATAGACACAATAATTCAAGAGGAAGTTTTATATGTATATTTTCGTCTATGAAACTACTCCGAATTTAAAGGGTGCTAACCCGAGGGCAAAAACTAGTTTAAAAATATAAGACTCTATTCAAATCACTAATTAAAGTAAAATTGGAGATGTTAATAGTCCCACAGTACAAATAATATAAATATTGAAGACCAGTTTCGAGAATCGTTGTCCGAGTTGTCAAAGGAAAGGATAACGTCTCGGAGTTTTACCTCATAGTTTTTTTTTTTTATGTCATAGCGAGCAACTGAGCTGGTGGTTCGCCTGATGGTAAACGATCACCACCGCCCATGAACATTCACAAAGGTAGGGGCCTCTGCGAATGCGCTTTTAGTGGGTAAGGGAAAAGGAACGGATTCATGACAGGAAAGAAGGAATGGGCTGGGACGGTTGAGGAAAAGGAAATAGGCCACCGGCATCCTCACTCACCGTACGAAACACAGTGGCATGCCACTATTTCACGCCAGTTTTCTGTGGGGCTGTGGTATTTCCCCGGTGCGAGCTGGCCCAATTCGTGCCAAAGCGTGCTCGTCTCCCACAATAAAATAGTTCCCGTTACCGTGGGATATCCGGGGTAAAATTATCCTATGTCGTTTTACGGGTCTCAATTCCCAAACTATGTCTGTACAAAATTTCGTCGAAATCGGTTCAGTGGTTTAGGCGTGAGGAAGAGATAGACAGACATTTATAATATAAGTAGAGAGTTCAGGTCCTTTTTCTTGGAGATAGGTAGGACTTACGAGAAGAAATTAAGAGAGTATCATAATGTGTGTGTGAAGTTCTGTGTCCATGAAGGAGGCGGAATAATAGTGTACACATAAGAAAAACCACGGGCATAACGTTTTCTATTGGTATCTAAGTCTGGAATTGGTGCAGTCAGGTTCGGGGGGATTAAAAGACGATATGTTGAGATATAATAATTTAAAATGTGCAAATCTCATTTACTACTTCTTTTTTATATTTAGCCTATCCTGTTCCGCACCTCGATAATCGAAATAACTAAGCCAAAATATTACTCCTGGGTGTTTGTAAAAGCAAAGTTTGTTTGAATAACATTTACAAGAGTACTATTCGCAGGAACATTAAGTTTACGATTTTATTAAAAACTAGCGGTCCGCCCCGGATTCGCCCGCGGTACATTTATAGTCTCTAGCCTTCCTCAATAAATGGGCTATCTAACACTGAATGAATTTTCCTAATCGAATCGGTGCGTTCAAACAAACAAACAAACCCTTCAGCATTTTAATATTAGTATAGATAAATAATCGAAGTTGTTTATAATTATTCTTTTTCTTGTTAGTTTTGTTTCGTTAGAGTAAATTAATTACGAGGTTTTACAACGTCTATATATTGTAAGTGGTAGTCGAGCACGCTTCGGTACCAATTGGGTATTGGTTTATCGTAATTACGAGAAAACCGATTTTTATGATTATTTTTTATTTGAGAGCTAATGCCTCATATCCCATTTCAATTTGGTCAAGTTCTCATAATTAGTGTTTAATTTTATGTAAAAAATTATTTCATTGGAACTTAATTAAGAATATTCGAAAAAATTTAAACAATCCTATCCTACTAATATTATGAAGGCGAACGTTTGTGAGGTTGTTTGTGTATGTGTACTCGTATGTATGTTTGTTACTCTTTCACGCAAACACTACTGAACCGAGTGCAATGAAATTTGGTATCTTATACATTACTGGCTTTTGTCCGCGGCTTCGCACGCGTTAATATTTCAAGAGACGCTTTTATATTTCAAAACATTTCTCTTGTATCACTCTTTCTATTAAAAAAAACCCCATCAAAAACTGTTGTGGCAGTTTTTAACATCTAAGCATACATAGTTTCACCTGTATGTTTGTATGTAACCAATTCCTTACATCTCAATTTTGTCCCACTTTAAACGAAAAGATTTAATTCAAACTTTAAATTTCTCTTCTTTAAATAATTTCCTTTCATATACTCTGTATATGAGCAAGACATTTATTTGATTCTATCGATAAAGCGTGTTTCAAAGCATTTTATTATTTTTTAAATTAAAAATAATAAAATATATTTATTATTTTTAATAATATAATTGCAATATGTTTCCTATATTGACAACACTGCTACTGTAACAGTAAATATTATTCATATTTAAATGTCCGTAATTATATAAAATTCGCATTTAATTATTCATGAAACATTAATCTAAATACATTAAATAATGGCCTTAATATTTGTCTATATCTGGTACAAAAAACTTCAATTATCTTATTACATTTAAATTAATAAAATAGTATAAGTGTTTCTATGGCTTAATATACGAAACATAACGGTTCTTAAATATTTAAAAATAACCGTTATTTAATTGTCATTATTTAGTGATGTGCGGGTAATACACCGATACCTTATCTATTTTTGAATAGACTAGCCGTTGACCGTAAATTCGCCTGTTTTATATTTTTACAATCTTATAAATTTGTTATATTACATCGCACTACACAATTACATTAATTCATTGTTATTTCATAAATGGAATAGTAAGCATTTTTATTTTATTCTACATATTAAGAAGTTTCATAAATTAAACAAAATTCGGCACTGGCAAATAGTTAACTTATTGCCATAAATGAAAAAAAAAAAAAAAAAAACAAAATTCGGCGTAAAAAATACTTCTATAGACATATAGCTATACTGTATTTCTAATGTTATTTATTTATTATTATGATCACTTTTTTAATGCGAAAAATATTTTTAGCATGAAATCTCAATGGCTACATGAACAACATTAAAAGTATATATAAACATATATTATCATGTTTTGTTATTATGTTAATAATGTTTTATAAAACAATTTACATATATTAGCGTTTTTATGTGTGAAATTTTGCTACTCCGAATACGTTTACATATTTTTAAAATAAATTTATGTATCATCTACAAATTATTTATAAGTCGATAATGAAGCCATATTGGTTAGGCATTAAAAGCTAATAAATGTTTTTATATTTGTTAAGTTTACAGTTATGCGTGTACATAAATGTGATTATAACGTGTTTATGTTAAAAAGACATTATACAAGTAAATTTTAAGGCGCATATTTTTGCATTTTGTAGTGCAAAATGATCTGTATTTAAACTCAATTATACGTTATAAAATATTATTATAATATAATAGATAGCCTATAGAGGTCAGCTGCTGACCAGCGCGTTATCGCATAACGCAAGCTACACCTCAATACACAACACTGTACAAATTCAACGGGAATACCGGATACCAGCATCGGTCTGCATAAAAATATACCCGTCTCTTTCTTGAATACCATTTTTCTTAACACCGCTTATGATAACTGAGATTTTGTCCTTGTCCCACGCGTTCTGTAGTTATAGATGTTTGTATCAAGTAAACTATTCGCTTTTCTGTTTTGCCCAGTTGTAGTCGCACGGAATTAGATGCGGCTATATTTTGAACGGTAAATAAAAGTGCCGTGAAGTTTTATGACTTAAGTGATACAGATATTTGGTGTATTGTGGTGCAAAAATAATGAAATGATGGGTCTGTCCGGACCGTTAGTTCTGTACCGGTCGTGGTGCGATGCATTCGTTTGATTCCAATAGACTTGGAAAGTTAAATAGTTTTCGATGTATCGTTGTGTGGTTTTTGTGCAATCGTAACTCTTAACATGAGGAATATAAGATTCTGTGTCGACGTAAGTAAAATTCAGTATTGTTTCAATCGTAATAACTTATAATCTGACGACTGAATGTACACAATTGAATTATGAAACGGTAATTTTTATATTTTATTACATGTTATTTATTTAGAGGAATAAAACAATAACAGGCTGTAAATCACTCATACATTTTTTATATTTCTTGAACGTTTCTGATACATAAAATAATTATTTTCCTTATAAGTAGCGTCATTTAACTTCCCAGAAAGCTTTGTCATGCAAACAATTTATTCAACAGGTACGCTATTAGATTTATCGAAAGTGGGAGAGAATCGTTCGAAAGTTATCATTATACAATGAACTGGCGAGAACCCAGCATCTGTTGTCTATATTTATTTTCTCGTGACACTTGTTATTTATTGGATAATAACGGAGTCACGAACACGTACCGATACTTTCAAAATGCACATCTTTTAACCTACTTACACGTATAAATAAGATAATCTCAGCTTAATAGTATTTCTTAGATTATTAAAAAAAACGTGTCTTTAAAAATAAACACAAACACATTAATGCTATAAATACTGAAGAACATGGGTAGGTATTCTATCTCAATGTCTGTCTGAACCGCCCAGTAGATTTTGACTAATAGGAACATATAAATAGATGAAGTTTATCATTTCTCTTATCACTTTCAAATTTACTTTGTGTCCTGACGACAAAACTTTAAAGGAAAATAGAATCACAGAAACGGGAAGCGTGGGATAGCGAAGCGAGCAAAGACGCGGGCGAAAAGCTAATTTAAAAATTTACATCTCAGACACGTTCTTATCTAATCACTAAGTAACTAAAATCACATCAAGCAAGTAGGTTGGGCGAGCTCATTCTCAGTGGTAAAATAATATGTTAGTAATTAATATTATAGAATAGTACTCGTTTTTCGCATGTGTGGAACAACCAATCATTACAAGGGACGAGTATAAATGGGAATTAATTAACATAGGTACATGCACATGTAGAAAATGATGCTGGAAAAAGTTTTGCTTCCAATACGACTGTTTTACTTGTCAAAGTGATATAGAAGATAGTTTTCGGTACCTGATAAAGTAATAAGGCTGCAATTGCATATACGGTAGTAATGCTAGCATTATTTATTTATTTTATTTATTTGACTCTTCAACAAGATTGTACATAGAAGGAAACTTAAAGATAATAATAATAATGACTATAATAAAGCGTACAATTTGTTTGGCGGCCTTATCACTTAGAAGTGATCTCTTCCAGGCAACCACGGTAAAAGGTAACGAGCATACTGCTAAACTATAAGCATTTCTCTGTTCCACTAATAATCTTGAATTGTAATTACTTAAAAACTCATTAATCCTATCCTACTTCCTACTAATCCTACTACTCGTACTATCCTTCCTACTAATATTATAAATGCGAAAGTTTGTAATTATGTGTGTGTGTTTGTTGCTCTTTCACGCAATAACTACTGAACCGATTGCTATGAAATTTGGTACGTAGACAGCTGGACAACTGGAAAAACATATAGGCAATTTTGATCCCAATATTCCTACGGGATACGGACTTACGTGGGTTGAAACCGCGGGGCGCAGCTAGTTACTTATAAAACAAAAACCCGGTAAGTGACTTAAGAAAGGGGAGCATAAAACAGGTCGATAACAATAGTCTTTGTTCCCAATATTACATCTCCTTTCTTTTAAGAAAATCCAAAACGAGGTGGAATCATTTAACGCTTATGTTATTTATGAGTTTAAATTTTAAGTGTTCTCAAATAATTGGGAAGGCGAAGCGTTTCGTCGAAATTATTAATGTTCTATAACCGTATAAAAATTCAAAATCAATAACAAGACGTACTAATTGTAAGCGAATATATCGATCATTAAACGACTGGTGAGAACGATAATTCAATTTTATCGATATCGATAATTTATTGCGCAAACACTACAATTGAATGGCCATTTTGGCGGGAACATTAAGAATTTATTTATAAAATATAATAAAAAAATAAGGGTTATCATAAAATGGCGGTTTAACAAAATAACAGATTATCAATGTTTGTCTTTGTTGCTAATGTTTGTAATATATACAATGAAACGACTCAGTATAATTTTATTTACATATGACAATTGTTATCAGCAAAGTTGCCTTTAGTGAGACACTTGAAGTTATATAAAGTTATAATACAGATTATATAATTCTACGAACCAAATTTCATTGCAAACGGTTCAGTAGTTTTTGCGTGAAAGAGCAACAAACACACAAACAAACTTTCGCAGTTATAATATTAGTAGGAAGGATAGTAGGATCACCGAAACTTGAATGACATCTGTCCATTTGAAGTGGGTCAAAATCGAGAAAAAAGGAGTCCGTTACAAACATACAGGTGAAGCTAATAGAAGCGTTTTAGAGTCTAGATTTCAAAATTTCAAAATTCTACCACAACAATAATCATTTTTTAGTCGGTTATCGCAACGACTCAGACAAATGACGAAGTTCGGAGCTGATTACTGCTTCCTGTTAACAATGTCCACTTCCTTCCGACCACTTGAGACCTAGAACTCTTAATGTGGTATCATCACAAGCACATGCACTACTTACACTATTTATAACTCAAGAACGCATTAACCGATTTGGCTGAAAATCTGTACAGAGGTAGCTTAGAACCAGGAGACAGATGTAGGAAAGTTTTTATCCCGGAAATCCCTCTATCTACAGGACCTATCTTTCCTAAGACTGCGACGCGGGCAAAGCCACGGGCGAAAAGCTAGTACATATGTATAATTCTTGTATCACAATATTAGTTATACTTACTCCTCCAAAACGGTTAGACCGATTCTCATGAAATTTTGTGTACATATCGGGGGTAGGGAATCGACCAATATCCATTTTTCATATCCAATAAGAGTAAGCACAACGTTGGCCCAGTGAGGAGGTCGCGGACGAATTGTGACCAGCTCCCGTGGCCCCTTCTCTAAAGCGGCTCGACGGAACACAGTGGGGTTTTGGTCGGTAGGAATCCGACATAACCCACGGCCCCCCAGCGGCCGTTGATATCTATGTAAGATTTCCCTACTTAAATTAAAGCATACCGTTGGCCGGGTCAGCTAGTCCTACTAATAATATAAATGCGAAAGTTTATAAGGATGTGCGATAGCATGCTATTATTTCACGCCGGTTTTCTGTGGGGGTGTGGTACTTCCCATGCGAGCTGGCCCAATTCGTGCCGAAGCGTGCTCGACTCCCACAATTATGATTTATTCATCCAGCAGAATATTAAAACACAATTGATATCCACACATACGAGTGCATACTGGCAAGTGGCAACCCTACGCTGTGTTTAGCACAATCGAATTATCTCATTGTAGTTGACCGACCTGCCCCCAGCACATATTTATGCCTTAATTGATCTGTTGTGATTTACTAATTGCTTTATAATCATTTTATATACTCTGGAAGATTTGTGTGTCGTGTTTAAGTCAAATTGTTAGATTAGATAAATATTTTATGGGTAGAAATTAGAAATATAATAGTTTAAGGTCTATTTTCTATTCATATTTATGATTTTTTGTCAAATCCTAGAATATAAGATGAAAAAACTAAAAAGTTGCGCCGCACGGACGAACCCGCTGGTAAAAGCGAGTGTTTCTATAGATCATGTATTTTTTCGGCACATAGGCTACTTGACTGCAAATCAAAATCCGTTCATTGGTTTTTGCGTGAAAGAGCAACAAATACACACACATCCTTACAAACTTTCGCATTTATAATATTAGTTGGATTAGTAGGATTAAACGCCTTCAAAATGGCGAATTAATTTGGTCTCACAGTTAACTTTTTTTTATTAAAAACAGCAACAGTAATAACAAAGGCCAAAATTATTCAGTAATATCAGTAGTTATTAAGGTTTAATAAATCATTATTGTGTGAGTGAAACAGAACTATACGTTAATAATTTAAAACAGCACAAAATGGTTAATATTGTAACATCCAGGCATACAGTTTAGTGGATATATTTTAGTTACAGTAAAACCTGTTTTCCGGTGAAAGGCTTTTTAACTCTTTTTACAACTAGTTCTAAGGGAAAATGCGTTAGATACTAAAATTAACTGAGGTATTATAAAACGCCCTTAAGTCGCGGCACGCTCGCTTCGCTCGCTTGCCTCATGTGGCGTGTTCGGAGGAGTATGGCAACGAAAACTGTGACACGAGAATTTTATATATTAGATTATGTAGATAGTATAATATACCAATTTTCTTATAAAACCTAATCGAAATTACACTGACTAAGTTAGTGTTAAAGTACACATTTTTATTTATAGAATAATTCACACAAATATAATAAATGTGAAAGTTTGTTTGTTGGATGTTTGTCCGTCAATCACACTGAAACTACTCAACGAATGCTATACAGACAGGGTATGAGCTGACTTGGGTAATAGGATACTTTTTATTCCGATTAAATGCTCCCATGGGATACAACAGGGATCTTGATATCCGGGCGGAGCCGGGATGAGCGTCGTTGTATATTTTAACAAATTCCATAGTAAGAACTACTTGTATCATTTAAAAGTCAGTTCCAACTAGGAAAAACGCGTTCTAACGAAAAGTGTGTTTTAACGGTAACATATTCATGATATAAAGGAAATCAATAATTAAATGCAACGAACATGCTTAAAATAGCCAGCTATTTATAACGCAAGAACAATGTATCAAGTGGCGAAGTATGACTTCATTCTACCTCCTTTGTTGTTTGTTAAAACATAACCTAAAAATTCAAGCCATATTGAACGTACGTATGTACGTAAATAGAAAATGAATTCTGTGTATCTGATTGCATAGCTTTGTAGACAAGAGGTTCATAAAATTTTGGAAAATAACGCTTTTATATAGTGAGAAAAAGATTTGCAGCCATAAGAACTGTTCCATGACTGGTAGATTTCAAATTGTTTTACAAATAAAATCGTATTTTTTTACAGTCGTGTTTTTCTTTTGTTTTTCCTAGAAAGTCTGTGACGATGGGGGCCTCTTTTTTATGGAGGCCCGGCATTGTCAGGATAAAAATTTCTTTCGTCTGCATAAGAGCTAGTGAGAGAACTTAGTTGATTCTAAATTTTTTTTTTTTATTATATATCTTTTATATTGTCTTTACATAATTTATAAGATGTTTGTTGTTTTTTTACTTAAATAATCCTGTTTATATTGAACAAGCTGTTCGCCCCGATTTCACCCGAGGTACATAATAAATAAGTATGTCTATACCTATAATAAGTATTCAGTGATAAGCTTTCTAATTAAATTAATTCAGAAAAGTAATTTTTGAAATAGGTTCACTTGTTATTATGTGAAAACATAACAAACATAAACACAAAAACACGTATGTTTCCACTGTTTAGCGTTACTTTAGACTTTACGAATCAATATAAATTTCATATCATTATTTAGAACAAACATTTCAATACATTTATTATAAGCTGAGCAATTACCATATGTTTATCGGCCCACACATAAATGTAGTCGTTAAATGCAATTTAGGTAGTCTAAATTCATCCAATAAGCAGATGCAAGGCATACATTAATACATATAATAGGCATACCTTAATAACAGCGAGTAGCATTGTATGTTATATGCTATAAGAATAAGTTAACCTAAATTGTATATTATATTTTTTTCCATTTATTGTAATGTTATTTTAAATGTAAATACCTATATCAAATTGGAAATAAGTGTAATGATAGTGTTATCATGATGTTCGCCGATTCTCAACCGGATCTGTGCACGAAAATTTCATGAGAGTCGGTCAAGCCGTTTCGGAGGAGTATGGGAACGAGAATTTTATGTATATATTAGATAACCATACTTAAAGAGTATCCGCTGTGGCACCAGATTTCTACTGACGAATACTTAAAACTTGGAATATAGATGCATTCTTGCGTAACACAACTCTATCTACGAATATATATCTATATATCCATATAAGTCACATCCACGTGCACGGTACTGTGTTGCGTTTATACTTTATGCTAATCGCATGCGCACGCGCATTCCGCTGGTCGTGCACCGTGTCGTGCTGAGGGGAGATTTTATCAATGTTGGCTTTTGATCTTATATGCTATTATTGTTTATGGTTATAGGGTAGTTAATTGATATGTCATTCGAATTTAAATATTGTAGGGTTTTAATTATATTGCTTATAACGTGTATCTGATTAAAATGTAATCTTTTGATGGATAAATTTCTTTAACCATAAGCAGCTGAGGTCAATGAGATTTTAAAGAACGTTTGAAAATCCCATTTGAGAATCTGGTAGCTACCTCCCCCAGAAGCTCCTCCACCCCAGAAACGACATTATTGGTCGATTTCTTCTATTTAAGCGCGCAGAAAAGTGTTACTTTTAATTGGAACACATTTAAAAGGATTATACGTGTGATAGTTGTGATTGTTTCTAAATAGTTAATGCCCATGTGTCTTGGGGTATGGATCAGAAGCAAATAAGTTTTAACTGCCCCACGATTGTATAGTTATGACTGAATAACATTGCGATAAAACATTGTTTATCACTACATAGTATAAAGCAAAGTCGCTTCCCGCATCTATCCCTATGTATACTTAGATCTTATATTATTATCTTATTATACTAATATAGAGTGATTCAAGAGAAAGGTTTATATATACAATAACATTTATTAAACGACTCCGAATGAGTGAGAAACGCGTGAGTAGTCGCGGGCAAAAGCAAGTGTATTATATTGTGAAAAAACACAATATTCAGTATTTAGCAGTAAATAATTTGCAATTGTAAACATAGCGCTTTGTAGCGATCGATTGGTGTCAGTAGAGTATGTATTGCAGGGTTTAATAACATTTATTTAAGTATCCTATCCTACTAATATTATAAATGCGAAAGTTTATAAGGATGTGTGTGAGTTTGTTCCTCTTTCATGCAATAACTACTGAACCGATTGCAATGAAATTTGGTACGTAGACAGCTGGACAATTGGAATAACATATAGGCAACTTTTTATCCCGATATTCCTACGGGATGCGGACTTACTCGGGTGAAACCGCGGGGCGCAGCTAGTAATTCATATTTCTTATTAAGCAGTTATTGCGTATAGTGATTATGGCTTCAGACTTAAAGCGCAAAGTCAAGAAGAGAGTGCAAGAAAAAAAATTATATTTCAATTTATCTGCATATTATTCAAATACTACTGTATAGGAAAGCATTTTGAGGAAATCAACATCGCTGAATCAAAGTTCGATGATATATTGTGACATCTGCCAACCCGCAATTGGCCAGCGTTAAGGCCTGAACCCTCATAAGAGGCCTTTATTAAGCTGGTGGAATACATTAATACCAGTAGGCTGATCCACATATTGTCGTAGTAGAAATGTTACGGAAGGTTAAATATTAGTTAATTTGCTAAGTATATATTGATTTTGTATCATAATTTTAAATGACCTATAATAAACTCGCAATCTATCCTTTGTATAATGTAATTTTAAAAGTTTATATTTTTTTACATATATCAAATACGTTCACATGTATCACACAAACTAAATCCAACAATGACAATTTAATGTCTGATAGTTTGTTGTAAAATCCCATTTTAAAATCATGTGTCCAGGATCGTATGCGACTTTGTTGTTGATAAGATTTATTCGCACGAGTAAAGACGCGGTCTACAATTCAACCAACACTTCATAAACGCTTAAATACCTATGATATTAGGACAATAAAAGTACTGTAGTAACTTTAATTAATAAAAACAACCAGATACATAATCCAGATTTACAAATGTCCTGAAATATGATTGTCAAGATTTTAGTTAAAAGACGTTGAAGCAAAATTTTAATTATTGACATTTTATGGTGTATTCAGAAAACGTAACAACAGCCTAAGCTATATAATCAAATAAATTCAACCTTATTCGCATGAGTTAAGGTCGGATTTACACATCAAAAGTCCACCCAGTTTAGACATTTTGTTCTTTTTAGGCCCTGTTTGTGAATGATCTAGTTATTAGTTATTACACGCGTATTCTCGCTTGAATAACTAACTTATTCAATTAAATACTCAATGTTTGTTCCATTCAGGCCCTTTCCTACTAAGGTGTGTCGTAGGCGACACTAAAAATAGATTTTAAAGTGTTTGAAAACCGGTTGCGCACCTCTGCAATGTTCTGTTATTGAGGACGTTGGCTGATGCAAAAATGATATACTAGTTTTTATAGAGTTACTTCTATCGGTATTTGGAATATTAAAAGAAGAGAGTTATAAGTTTGACGTCGATGTTTGTCTGTATTGTGTGTCTGTGGTACTGTAGCTCGGAAGTGGATAGATCGATTTTGATGCGCTTTTTTTCGTTTGCGAGCTGTGGCAGTGGTTCGCTGTGTTTAATGACGGTTAAAGATGGCCGCCAACAAATGTCGGAATATTTTATTTCACAACTCTTTTAATATGGATATCAAAAAAGGTTCAACTATACACTATATCAAATTTTGAAATTCAAGGTGGCCGACACAACATTTCTATGTGTATAATTATTATATAACTACTGACTGACTGACTGAGGTAGTGATCTATCAACACACAGCCACTGGACAGGTCGGGCTGAAATTTGGATGGCGGATGCCTACGTCATAATATTATGACAAGATATTATGACGTAGGCATCCGCTAAGAAATGATTTTGATAAATTCTACCCCCAAAGGGATAAAATAGGGGAAGTAAGTTTGTACCATGAAAATTTATTATCCGCGCGGGCGTAACCGCGGGCAACAACTAGTACATATATAGATAATTATTAGCTGGATGGATTCATTAACTTGAATTTTATTATCTATTATTTATAGAACAAGTGCTTATAGTTATTTTCCTTCAAAATAACTGACGACATCTAAATAAGGTTATGACCTAAGCGCAAAAACTTATCTTTTAATAACATATCATAACATGGATTTGCAAACATGCTAACAACTTGTTTATCGGTTAACTATATATACTTGCACAATATCTAAACGATACCAATAAACAAAATATGAGTGTCTGTCTGTCTGACTCTTTTTTTCTCGATTTTGACCCACGTCAAATGGACAGATGTCATTCAAGTATCGGTGATCCTACTATCCTTCCTACTAATATTATAACTGCGAAAGTTTGTAAGGATGTGTGTAAGTTTGTTGCTCTTTCATGAAAAAACCAATAAACCGATTGCAATGAAATTTGGTACGTAGACAGCTAGACAACTGGAATAACATATGCAGGTGAAACCGTGGGGCGCAGCTAGTATTATAATAATCGTAATATACAAAATTTAGCTTAAAAACCGATTGTGACGGAACTTTTACTGGCAAATAGCTTATGTAATGAAGAGAAATTGAGATTAATTTTATTCCTATAAATACATTTCCACGGGAGCATAGAGATTTTAAGGAAAATCTCATTTACTCGCGTGAAACCACGAGACGCAAGTAGTATATTAAAAGTTATTTTAGAGTCGGAGAAGCTCAGTGGTTCAAGCCTCCGATATACTTAGTCTGGCCATAAATACTGTTACACTTAATTATAAAAAAATATTACATTTGAATTTCGAATCTGTC
>NW_024045134.1:2314912-2338821 GCF_012273895.1 Zerene cesonia | reverse complement strand
AAATAAGTGACTGGATTGTTAATTAATTTGAAAAAAGGAATACATTTATTCGACTCCACAAGAAAAAAAGCAGTATATTTAAAATATTAAGGAAAACAAAATAAAAATTGAAAGAAATTTCTATTGAGCAATAAAGCCGCCCTTTGCACGACATTTCCAATTTTTTTTGTAATTTTATTCTTTTATTCACTCATTTAAAAATTAATTCATCTGACAGCTTATCTATAACAATATCGAAGACCTTACAACCGCTTATATCGGTGAATGAAAACGTGAGAAAATTGGCTTTTTCCACTAAATAGTTCGACATGAGAACCCACATAAGATTATATCCATTTTAATTAAATAATAGAAAGAATTAAAGAAAGAACATTTTAACACACACAAATAGTAACAATACATAAAAAAAAGAAATGAAAAAAAAATCATAATAAGAGAATGAGAAAAAATTATATAATATATAAATTGCGTGTGGTTGCGTGCGCCAAAAAAGGATGCCACTCAGTTTATTTGAGGAAGAACACCTCAATACTGATTTTCAGTGAAATGAGAAGAAAATAAAAAAAAGCGTTTATTTATAGCAACAATATGAAGAAATTTACAAAATAAAAAGACTCGATGAGCAACTCGTCACACTGCCCCTCCATGAGACTTAGTGTCAGCGTTATAGCGTAAGCATACGAATGCAAGTGTATGTGTCTGATGTGCTGGTGTGCGTGTGATGTGCTTGTGTGTATGACTCTTACTGACGTAGTACTGTTTATGTTATCTGTGGTAATACTTCGATGCAACGATTCCTAACACTAGACACTCGACCCGGTTCCGCCCAGATATCGAGATTCCTGTTTAATAGTTTCCTATCACCCAAGTCAGCTCATACCAGTCTGTATACCAAATTTCATCAAAATTCGGCGTGATTAACAAAATCATTTCAGCGTGATTAACGGACAAACATCCAAACAAAAAACTTTCACATTTATTAATAATGTGGTATATCATTCGAAGAGCTTTTGAACTACAAAGAATGTGACGGCTTTGTCCCTTTGCCCCGCGCGCCCCGCTCGACCCACACTGTAATATTTTGTTATTCATTCATTATTTATAGCGGATAAATAATATTTAATGAGAATTCACGCATACACTAACACACATATACGTTGGAGTTTATTAACTACTTCATTATTTTTAAGTTTTTAGGTTTTATGGCATTGAAATGCTTTATATATGAGAAATTTTGAAAGAACAGAAAAAAAATTTGATCACGAGGCGGGATTCGAACCCGCGTTTTTTGCCGAACCGTAGCAACGCCGTAGGCCGGGTTCCCACTACGCCGGACCGGCAGATCTGCCGCGCCGGTTTATCTGCCGGAAGGGCTAGTGGCTGTACAATTTATATGAAGCTATTCACATTATCCCGGGTCCGGCATTTTTGCCGAGCCCGGCATTTTTACCGAGCGTTTTGTCACTACGACATGCCGGTAGAACGACCGGGCCCGGAGTAATGTGAACGAGTTTGTGCCGGTTTATACATATGGCTAATCTTTGTTCTGGGCAAATACATTCTCTGAAACTTGTATATCGTACTCTTATGTCTAGGCGTCCCAGTAAATCGTCAAAAGTGGTTGCTGTCATTCAAAAATAATTGAAGAACTTTGATTCGTCTCTTCTAAGTTCACCCATTAATGTTTCAAATGTTCCAAGTGAAAATCTTTCCCGTAAAATAGGGTGTACCCAATGTTTTGTTTTATTTTGTCTTCTATTAATCAACTTCAATTCAAGCACTTTCAAAGCTGACTGTCTGAATTTCTTCCGGGATCCGATCTAATGTGAACACTCTGTCCGGCGTCCGTTTTTCGGCAGATCTACCGGTCCGGCGTAGTGGGAACGCTGCCGTAGCAATCTTTTCTTTTGAACGATGGATCAATGATAAACGTCGAAAAGTAAAAAAAAAATAATTGCAGCGGATGTCAACTATATATTAATCTAGTTTTATTTGCTTGTATTTTTGCATTCAGTTAATTCATACGAAAAAACGTTAATTAACCTTAATACTTTATATGTTTGAAACATTAAACAGTAATTACATTTCTGTTTACTTCAAATGGTTATCAACTATTATCTATACTGATATTATAAAGCTAAAGATTTTTTTTGAATGCACTAATCTCAGGGACTACTGGTCCGATTTGGAAAATTCTTTCAGTGTTAGATAGCCCATTTATTTAGGAAGGCTATATATGTACCACGGTCGAAGCCGGGCGGACCGCTAGTGCAAAATAATACATCAATATGTTGTGTTCTTAACTGTACAGCGGATTATAACAAAACAATGCACAGAATGTACGTATTAGAAGAAAAAAGGGAAAAATTGTGAATGCAGTATCTATAATTGGTGATATTTCTCCACAGTTTGTCCACAGTGAGGGTAAATTGGTCTCATGCTGCTTGATTTATGGCCCAGTTAGGGGCGCACGGTGCTCGTAAATGACCTACCCATTTTTGCAATACTTGGTATAGACGTAGCTGTATGCTAGAACTATTCAACATGGTCGCCGAAGATAAAATTAAACTGCTAATATTTTGTCGTTTTATCTTATGGTACACATCTTATACATGTCGTGATTTGTAAGGGTGGATGTATGTCATTATTTTCAGTAAAAACAATTGATCGGATGTTGAATCTGAATGAGAATTCACTAGGTGTATTTACCAGACTACGTAAGTAACATACTACTAGCTGCGCCCGCGGTTTCACACGGTATGTTATTCCAGTTGTCCAGCTGTCTACGTATTAAATTTCATTGCAATCGATTCAGTAGTTTTTCCGTGAAAGAGCAACAAACACACACACACATCCTTACAAACTTTCGCATTTATAATATTAGTAGGATAGGATAGTAGGATGAGTAGGATAGGACTAGATTCCAGATCGTAGAATTAGCTGGAATAGGACTTTGAATTATTCGAATTTGGATTTTTAATTATTTGAACATGTATACTAACCTTTTTCAAATTGTAATATAAAAAGGAACACAAAAATACCAGCACTCCGTATTAAAAAAAAAAAAAACAAATAAAAATTATCTGTATCATACTGGAAACAAATTTGAATTGAGAACGTGGCTTTGCAAACTGGGCGGATCTGGAGGGAAATATTCCGTAATGTCATTTTAATTTGTAGTTAATATCATTCGTGACCACATCAAATGAATCAACACGCTCGCTAAATCTCTGTCTTACATACGTAATATTATAGATAAGTTAAAAATAGACCAACCTTCGCTTCACTGATAACAGCATTTAACTAACGGTTATATATTCATCTCATGTAATATTGTATAATGCGAATAACATATGTTTGTGGGACGTAAATATTGTTTTAAGAATACATTATTTTGTGCGGTTTAATGGCCGAATAGCGTAATGATTACTGATATATTTTGAGATAGGGTTTTCAAACAAACTAATATTTAAATAAATTTTATTCGTTTTACTATACATTTTTAATATTTACCATTAATTTTGTGCGTCAGAGGGCTAGGAGTTAGAATGACGCACGCACACATTGAATCATCGAATCAGTCTCTCGCCCGGCTCTGTTGGTACACTGTAGCGCACGCACACCTCCGTACATATCATCCCCCTAAATATTACATACGCGATTTATATAAATCTAATAAATGTTCTAATAAAATAAATCACTAATAAACTACTGTATTACTTGAAGAATCACTTGGCAAAAAATAAGAATGGTCGCTCGATTGCATGCTTTTTATCTATTTAAATATATGTTGGGAGGAATCTTTTTGATTTTCAACTGACTATCAAAAAGGTGTAGATTCTAAAACCGAATTTTTGTGTTTGTTACCTCATCACTCTCTACTGGGTGAACCGGTTTTGATTGTGTTTTTATACACATTAGTCGGTCAGATTTAATTCAAACTTCGTACACTTATCAAGGATAGATGACAGAACAATCATTTCATAAGTTATACTTCTTATTCTGATTAGGATCACCTAATTTTCTTTTAATTATACGTAATTAACTTACGTACGTGTAGACTAAAAGAGCAAGTGAGACAATTAAATTATTCTATCATTAAAGCGTGGTAAATGAAATATATGAGAAATTTTGAAAGAATAGAAAAATTGATCACGAGGCGGGATTCCACCCAGGATCCCGTCACAGTAATCAAATTTCTTCCCTTTCGGTTTTATGTAAGTAAGTGTTTTTTCTATTCTTTCCAAATTTCTCATGTATAAAGCAATTCAATGCTATAAAACTAAACATTAAATATTAATACATATTTAATATTGATGCATTATATTGATATCGTTGGATACATCACTGTCACGAAGCTCTCATAATGATAAGATTGATAGCAAATATTTGACACAAACGTATGTTATTGCTTTTATATCGATGTTATGTATAATCAAGTGACCTTGTAACTTATTTATTTATTTAAACACTTAGAAATTAAAAACTTTTCAACGGATTTTAAACGCGATTTATTCATTATATTATTAACCCGACGTTTCACCGTGACCACGCTCGCTGTAAAGTGTTCGAAACGTCGGGTTAATAATATAATGAATAAATCGCGTATAAAATCCGTTGAAAAGTTTTTAATTTCTAAATGTATAATACTCGCGTAAAACCAAACACAAGAAAATACTATATTTAAACACTTTATTGTGCTGCCAACAAAATACAAAAACAAAAACAAAACTTATACTTAAAAAAGGGATACAGCACAGAAGGCCTTATCACTTATAAGTGATCTCTACCAGGCAACCAACTTAAAGATAGATAGCAACATAACTTAGAGGGAGGTAGGTAAAAAGTATAGCAAGTATAACAAATAAAATAACTATATTATTGTTTAGTATTGGTGCATTTGTGGACGAAACTTATACAAATACTGATAACTTTTAGGAAATATCTTTAGGTTTTATTTAATTCAGGACGCTCGTCCGAGATCCGATCAAGATTCCTGTTTTATCCCAAGGGAGCATTTAATTGGGATAAAAATTATCCTATCACCCAAGCCAGCTCATGCCCTGTCTATACCAAAATTTCGTCAGGGTCTTTTTAGTAGTTTCAACGTAATTGACGGACAAACATCCAAACAAACTTTAAAAGTGGAGAGGAGTAATTAATATCCTAATAATATAAAGGCGAAAGTTTGTAAGAATGGATGGCTGTGTGGATGTTTGTTAGTCTTACACGCGAAACAGCTTATCGTATCTGTATGGAATTTGGTATCTTATAGTACCTACAGGTACAGAGATAGATTATAGTCTGGATTAGCACATAAACTTTTTTGAGTATCGCACGAATCACGCCGAGAGTTACAGCTAGTGTTTAAATATAAGAGCGAGGCGAATAGACTTTTTAAATATTTTCAATGAAATTGCGTTATTTGAAGGAATTGAAGTGTATAGGAATAACTTGTTTTGATACAAGAAGTATGCAAAAAACTGTCGCTGGGTGAAGCATGCTAATTTCATTTTATTACATAGGTATATAAATAGCACGATATCTTTTTACGAGCAATTCTTGTATATATTCTCTAATATATAAAATTCTCGTGTCACAGTTTTCGTTGCCATACTCCTCCGAAACGGCTTGACCGATTCTTATGAAATTTTGTGTGCATATCGGTTATGTTTGAGAATCGGCTAACATCTATTTTTTATACCTCTAAATGATCAGAGTAAGGCAGAACAGCGTTTGCCGGGTGCAGCTAGTATATATATATAATTGAAATCTCGGAATCGGCTCCAACGCTTTACATGAAATTTAGTATATAGGGGGTTTCGGGGGCGATAAATCGATCTAGCTAGGAATCTTTTTTAGAAAATGTCATATTCGTGTTTTATTCGTGTTTAATCGACTTAAACTTACTTTTTTAACAAATAGGAGGCGTTTGAGTAGTTTCAATTTATTATGACTCTTCCTGACATCTATTGGCGAATAATAATACTATAAATGCGAAAGTTTGTGAGGATGGATGCATATGTATGTGTGCGTCTGTTACTCTTTCACGCAAAAACTACTGAACCGATTGCAATGAAATTTGCTTCGTAGATAGCTGGACAACTGAAATAACACATAGGCACTTTTTATACCGATATTCCTACGGGATACGGACTTACGCGGTTTCAACCGCGGGTCACAGCTAGTATTAATACAAACTGAGTCCGAAACCATCATATATTAGAAACAGAAGTTCCCTACGTTCCCTGTGAAGAAAATTACAAAGAAGTACGCTGTAAATCGTGTTTTAAAACCGTTATAACCCGTGTTTTAATGTGAAAATGTTCAATGCGCTCGCAATACCTGAGTTCTTGACATAAAAGGGAAGTAGCATATTAAATAATTGACCGTCGGCCAACGAGACGGTCTCGCCTTGAACAGTCTTCGTGTGACGAAAGTTTTGTGCTTATGTGATGACTGGTTTCGACTTTTATTGATCGCTAGAGGCTCGTCCCGGCTCCGCCCGGAGATTAAGATTCATTTTATATTAAGGTAGCAATGAATCGGGAAAAGTCCAATCCAATCTAGTCATGAAATTTGGTATAGAGACAGGGTATGGTCTGTATACCAAATGTTATGAAAATCCGTTCATTAGTTTCAGGGTGAATGACGGACAAACATCTAAACAAACAATCTTTCATATTTGTAATATTAGTGTGAAGTGTGATTTGTTACATATTTGAGTTACTAGTATTATGTTATATGTGGTTGTAAGTTCTGGTATTTTATTTAATATTTAATATATTTAATTCTGGGTTTGAATTCAAAACTACACGTTTTAACATTTTTTATGTCATTGCAACTGGGCTGGTGGTTCGCCTGTGGTAAGCGATCACCACCGCCCGTGAATAGTCGCAGAAGAAGGAATGGATTGGGACTGGTGAGGAAAAGGAAACGGGCTTCTTTTAAATATTTTTATATCAAGCAAATTAGCATCCAACTTTTTCAATAAATGGTCTTTAACATATAATTAATGAGAAATTTTATTTATAAAGCATTTCAATGCTATAAAATTAAAAATTAAATATAATTAATATTTTCAATTCGAACCAGTAGTTTCTGAGATTAGCGCACACAAACATACTCTTCAGTTTTTTGTTATTATAACTATAGAAGTATATAAGCGATTTTCTATTGTTTACTTTATAGATTGTTTTTTGTAGTAGTTCCAAATACCATTTTTTAAATGGATATTTTAACTTTCCTAAAAAACATAAGGCTCTATTTATGTCTCATTGTATATTTTTTATGATAATCTATAGTAATATTATAAAGCTGAGGAGTTTGTTTGTTTGATCGCAATAATTTTAGGAACTACTGGTCCGATTTGAAATATTCTTTCAGTGTTAGACAGCCCATTTATTGAGGAAGGCTATAGGCTATATGTGTACCACAGGCGAAGTCGGGACAGACCGTTGTTAAATAAATATGTTTGTTACAGTTGGTGCTATGGAGTGCGATAGCATACCTCTTCGTTCTGCCATTCTCGGAGACCAGGATGGAGGAAAGCATGGAGGTAAAGTTGTATATCTTTGTCTAGGCTATTTACAACTGTGTATCTTCAACTGACTGTGTAAAAAGGATTTTCTCAATTAATCTTTTTTTGTGTCTGTCACCTCCGAACGTTCACTGAGTAAACCGATTTTGATGATACTTTTTTTTGTTTGATAGCTTGTGTATTTAGTGGGGTCCCATTAAAAGTGGTCTAGTTCAGACCATTTGAAGACGGTTAGTTTCCTGGTTATATAATTAATGAAATAAATGTAATAAATTCAACCATGAATAAACAAATAAAAAATTAGTAATATTTGCGCTTTCTATATTTCATACTAGCGCTCCGCCCCGGCTTGGTTCGCGTTACATATATACGCCTTTACATATACCACATGCTTCTACCACAGAGCACTTTAAGGGACGTACATATGTTAGCATAAATTTGCTATGTACCCTTCATATATAACTCTCTACAGTAAAAATAAATAGCATTTTATTAAAGTTACTTAACACATTCTGCAGCCCCACCCAACCTCCACCGAGAAGCCGGAAGAAGTGTCCCGGGACGAACCGAAGATTGAGAAATGTTTCCACATGCCCCGGGACAAGTGTCCCACAGACGGACAGAAGTGCACCCGCGTGGATCCCGTGTCCGTCTTCTGCTGTGATGTGGACAGCTTCCGTTTGAGGGAAGCCCTGGCTATATTCAGTAAGTTCGAGAATCCTACTAGCCCTACTAATATTATTAATGCTAAAGTTTGTGTGTGTGTGTTTGTTGCTCTTTCACGCAAAAACTACTGAACCGATCGCAATGAAATTTGTTACGTAGATAGCTAGACAACTGGAATAACATGTAGACAACTTTTTTTCCCGATATTCCTACGGGATACGGACTTACGCGGGTGAAACCGCGGGCGCAGCTAGTTATTTATAATTATACAAATACAAAAAAAAATTGGCCGTAGGAGAGGTGGTCCAGCAGTGGACAGACAAAGATTGAGAAGATCAAGAGAAGAGAGAATACTAATACAACTTATAGAGATACAGCTAGTTCAAGTTAACTTAAAGCACGCTTTCAACAATAGATTTAACTATCTCATTTTTCTCTATTGTCTCACCTTTTTATTACGTCATAGCGGGCAACTGAGCTGGTGGTTCGCCTGATGGTAAGCGATCACCACAGCCCATGGACATTCACAGAGTGCCACTGAGAATGCGCTGCCCGTTTTTATGGGTTAAGGGAAGGGGAAAGGAATTTCTTCTTTCCTTTGGGGACTGGGACGGTTGAAATTCACCGACACTCCCAGGGACGTCGGTGACCTTTTTTATACAAAATGTCTATTTAATTTTTAGAATATGGCTTCGATCGAGTAGTTTTTATATTTCTGCAGCACACATTTAACGCATTTTAAATAAAATTATCAAAAAGAGGGAATTTAAATCACATTTATTATGAAAGTAATAAATATAATTTACATCAGATGTATATTATAAAATATGAACACAACAGGGCATGTTAACATAGTTACCAGCTACAAACAAGTGTAAAAATATGTATTTACAGATGCAGATAACGACACGACCTTGAAACGACAAATCGTGTGCTATAAAGATTTATATTTATGTCGCCACTGTGGGCCGAGTCTTATAAATAGACGTGTTCGAATGTTAATACTAAATGTTTTAATTATGGCGGGAATTTATGTTTGAAATGTTTTGAAAATTAGAAGAGTTTAACGGATTTTACATAAATTATAAGATGCCTAATTAAAAGAAATGGCTTTTAGACATCTTATTCATATCGAGATATTCCAAGTATAGAAAAAAAATCTGCAAATATCTTTATTCGTAACATACAATTCTAGATTTGGTTAATTTTTCTTTGAGAAATTTTGAAAGAATAGAAAAAATTTTGATCACGAGGCAGGATACGAACCTGCGTTTCTTGCCTAACCGTAGCAAATTTTTTTCTATTCTTTCAAAATTTCTCATTTATAAAGCATATCAATGCTATAAAACTAAAATTTTTCTTTATTTCTTCTGCGGCCGCGTACGCTATAAAATAAAATCATTATTATAATTATCACATAATATAATACAAATAATTGAAAATTAGCAAATGTGCTGTTTTTAAAATTTTATCTACAATGCCGTCACATAAACAATCGATGTTGTCGGGTATATTAATTTAAAGGATTGTTTGTAAAAAGGACCTAACCCGAGACAAATTGTTTTGCCAGGATGCCCTTATCACAGTTGCTACCTATTCAGATCGATTCAGCCATTTCCGATAATTTTGGTTACCAACACGAGAAATGTCGTTTTATTAAAATTATTATTCTAAATCTATGAATATGTATGTATTATAAATAGCCCTTGCTTATCTTTCAGTGACCCAAAACACGACTAATCTCCATGTGTCGAACGCAACAATAAAGGACTTAGACGTGTCCCAACCAATCTTCCGGAGGCTGACGTCCATGGCGCTCACTGATGGGAACATTGGGAAGATTGTCGGTGAGTTATTGCTTTGTCTACAATAATATTATAAAGCGCAAAAATTTTGTACTAGCTTTTTGCCCGCGGCTTCGCACGCGTTAAATTCGGAGTAGTTTTATAGATGTTATTATACATATAAACTTTCCTTTTTAATTACTATTAAAAAACCCATCGAAATCCGTTGTGCAGTTTTAAAGATCTAAGCATATATAATAGGGACAAACGCGAGAAGCGACTTTATATATAATAATGTTTGTAAGGTTATCACCCAAAAACCACTGAACCGATTTAAACAATTCTTTCATCATTAAATAGCTGCAACTTCACTGCGTGATAGGCTATGTATGTACCACGGGTGAAGCCGGGGCAAACAACTGATTTATTCTATTTGAATACATATGATTCTACCGATAGATTGCAAAACCGCTAGTACCGTACCGATAAAATCTAGCTAGCTAGATAACAGACAGTCGAAAATATTCTCTAGATTTTAAACCGAACCAAACGAATGCCCACTTCATACATGAACGTTTTCTCATCGGTTGATTCATTTGCAAAATGTTTTTATGCATTTAATTGTATATTAAGCATAATGATTTTGAAACCATAAAGCATATAGAGGTATAAATATTATATGATTTATAACAAGTAATCATTCAGTTTATTTTTATTAACGCATCAGTGAAGGATATTTCACAAGAGGAAAAAAGAAATAACGACAGTGAGTATTATTATTATGTTAATAAACATGAATAAAGGAAAAATATCATTGTGTTAACGACAAACCACAAATATATTTAAAAATGTATATTTAGGTATTATGTTATCTGTGTTGTAGATGTCTTTGTGTGTCTCGCGCCATCTATTGAGATAATTAACAATCTAAAGCAATATAAATTATTTCAATGATTACAATATTGTATCGATGAAATCTTTCCTTTTAACATAAACAACTAGAATAATGACGCTGAAATATGTCCGACGTAAAAGTCTGCCGATGCGTATATTAGGCAGAGTTTTTTAATAAGCTATACAATTGATTTTGGACGTTAACATCCGGAAATAAGGTGCTTATTTCAATTAATGTCTTATGCAATGCTGTATGGTCATTTTTGATAAGTCAATGATGCGCTGAAAACCATACAAATTACATATATAGATAGACTAGATCGTATAAATCTAAACTAATATTACAAAGAAAAAACATTTGTATTTTATGTGTATGTTTGTAATGTTTTTTCACACGACCGACCGAATTAATAAATCCTTTCACACGGGCGAAGCCGGGTCGAACCGCTAGTATGATATAACATTATAAACTAATTTGAAACGCAGCATATAGTATTACACAACGTCATAAATAAAATTATACAAACGGAGCGATTTGTTTAAAAAGTCTTAGCGTTCATTTTGTAAATATTTCAAGTAAACGAATATAAGTCTATCATATCTTTTTATCGCAATAAATATTGTTTTTATATATTACGTGGGCAAAGATTTCCTTACAACTTCCTTATACATAATCAAATTTAAAATCTGTAAAGTGAGACAATTTAGATGATACTATAATAAAAATTACAAATAAAAACTATATTTATTACAAATCATCATCATCATCATCAGCCCTTATATGTTTCCACTGCTGGGACACAGGCCTCCTACCAGGGTTCAAGCCATAATCCACGAAGCTGGCCAAGTGCGGTTTGGCAGATGTTACATGTTGATCTTTTGATTCTCGAACATGATAGTTTCCTCACGATGATTTCCTTCACCGTTTTTAAGCAATGGTGATAAATCTTCATGCGCAGATAAATTGAAAAATCAATTTATATCCTACACTCTCGCCCGGTCTCGAACCCCGACTTATCGATTTTGAAGTCCGAGCCATCAATGAGCCACCACTGTTTTTCAAATCATAGTTAATAACTAATGTTTTATAAATATACTCGTATATTATAAAAGCAGTGGCCTCATAGGAGGCCTGTGTCCCAGCAGTGGGAACATGGCTGATGATGATGATGATGATGATGATGACTCGTATATTACTTAAAAAACTCTATCTCACAACACTTGATCAATAAATAATAAGTAAAAATATGACTGTTTTAACATAATCCTTATCTGTTCACACAAGTGCGTCATTAAAAACATAACTTTGATATAAAATTCTCGTGTAAATGATAAGAGTAAGGCAGAACAATGTTTACCGGGTCAACTAGTTATTATAATTTTCCCTACTTTACCGTCAAATACATGATGTTGTCCTTTTTTAAGTAGGAACTAAGCATAAGTATTAGGGAAGTACCACACCCCCCACAGAAAACCGGCGTGATATAGTAGCATGCGTAAAAAATGTGTTTCGTACGGTGAGCGGAGAAGCCGGGAGCCCGTTTCCTTTTCCTCACTCTTCCCAGTCTATTCCTTCTTTCCAGTGATCAATCCTATCCTTATCCCTTTCGCAGGCATTACTCTGCGAATGGTCATGGGCGGCGGTGATCGCTTACCAGGCAAACTACGGCTCAGGCGCCCGCCATACCAAGAAAAATAGAGGTGAAAAGGCCCTGTATTATGTGGGATGTCAACTGTCTTAATGTACTAACGTTTTTACTTCGCCGCTTTAATGAAGGGGCCACGGCTGTGATAGAATTTGTCCACGACAGCGTTAAAAAATAGGGTCTCGGTCTAGGGTCCATAAAATAACTATAGCCTAAGCCTTCTAAAAAAAGGGTACTTTCCTTCTAGAGGTGTAAACCGGAGAGATTAACATAATAATAACAAAATCTTTATTGTCATAATAATCTTACGGGCATGTCAAAAATACTTAGGCTCCTGAACTGGTCTCAGGAGCCAGTGACTTCTCCCAATAATGTCCTGATTATTGTGTCTTTATTTTATACATACAAAAATTGCAGGTCAATTCCCAAAGCACTCTCCGATCGTCTGCCTAAACATATCCAACAACAACCTCAGCAGCATCACGCCGCAGCCGCCGCTAAGCCGTCCCTTCGCGTATCTGTACGCACTCAATGTGCTCGACGCATCCTCTAACAACCTCACTGAGTTCCCACTCAGCCTCTTACAGAGCAATCGGAAGATACATGTGGATCTGTCAGGTGGTTTAACTCGATATTTGATAGTGTGTACGTGTGTGTGTGTATGTGAATGATTGTGCGAGGGTGTGTGCGTGTGGTTATACGCATATGTGAGTGTTTGCGCGTGACCATTCGGTTAAATGGATAAGTATGACGAAGCCAGCGAAATATATTAGTTAGGTGATTTAATTAAATATTTGGCTGTGTAAGTGATATTGATTTAGTGTGTGCGTGTGAGTGAGTGTATGTGAGTGATTGTGCGAGGGTGTGTGCGTGTGCTTATACGTATACGTGCGTGTGAGCATTAAATGGATAAGTATTGCCAGGAAAATTTATTTGTATAGATGTTTGTTTGCTCAATCTTACCAACTCCCCATCGCTTCAGGTAACAACTACCTTCCGTGCAAGCATTTCCACAAGGCGATGGAGGTGAACAGTCGCGAACCACTGCTGAAGTTCCTGCACTACAACAAGACGTACTGCGCCATTGATCTGAGATACAACTGGTTCAAAGACGTCCAAATAGTCCAGATTGACCATGTGTGGGTGCAGAAACAGGTAATTTGAGAATTAAGCTTACTGAAGGTTATGTAAGCTGGCAGCCTGAACTATTTTAGGGCGGAATGGCGCTTGTTAATTTGAAGATTGTTTGTTTGAACGCGATAATCTCAGAAACTAATGGTTCAATTCAAAACTTTCTTAGGCTATATATCATCAAACATCAGTAGGAACTAGGAGCCGAGCACCAATGAGGAATATTTTAAAATCGAGGAATTTGAACACACTTTTAATAACTTTACCTGTATGTCTGTACATAACCGACTCATTTAGACTCTATTTTGACACACTTTAAACGTTTATATTTAATTCAAACTTTGTACACTTATCAAGGACCAGTAAAAATACAATAATTTCATGAGTATATGTTATCATCCCGATCCGAATCCTGGCGATGCTAGCCAGGATTGAGTAATTTCCTTACGCATACTGTGGATGTCTGGATAAGACAAGTTAGTTGATTCTATTAAGCATGATTCTTAGTATTTATATACAAAGAATAACTTCGAGCTTCTGCTGTGTGCGCTGTGAAAATGGTATAATAAATTACTACAGAGTATGACACTAAAGATTACTACAGGCTATAAAACTAAAGTGCTCTCCCGCTGCGCTTGTGTGTCTCAATATGCTTACCCTTAAACTACGCAACATATTTAAATGCGGTTTCTTTCAATAGATAAAGCTGTTCAAGTAGGTTAGGTATATTAAGTTATATACCTAAGACTTATAAAGTGTAAATATGTCTACACTAATTTCATATTTTTGTACGTTTGTAACCTTTTCACGCAAAAAACAGGTGGCTCGAATTAGAATCTTTCACCGAAGCCGGGGCGACTAGCTAGTAAATAAAAACAAAAAAAAAAGAAATAAATACATACCTGAACTAAAACTAAAAAACGCAAAAAAAATATTACTAAAAATACCTACGGATTAAGTATTTTTGTTTCACATTCCTCAATATGGGATTAATTAAACGAAAGAGCTTGATTTGTAGAATATACGCATACAGTATACGCTTTGTCAAATTTCGAATCCAAGATGGCCGCCACCGGAAAATTGAAATTTATATCACTTACTAGCTGCACCCGGCAAACGCTGTTCTGCCTTACTCTTATCGTTTAGTGGTATGAAAAATAGATGTTAGCCGATTCTCAGACCTACCCAATATGCTTACCAAATTTCAGAGGAATCGGTCAAGCCGTTTCGGAGGAGTATAGAGACTAACATTGTGACACGAACGAGAATTTTATATATAAGATTATGTGATTCCTTGCCAACATTTTTTCTCAAAATCGACTCCCAAATCGCACCAAATTATTTTCACTCAAGTAACTTTAACCACTTCCAGCTGAACGAGAGCTGTCAGAACATAAAGCCCGCAAACATAAACTGCACGTGCACCACGGTGCTGGAACTGGTGGTATCGAAGGAGGCCACGTATGTGGTGGGTGTGGACTGCTCGCAGCGCGGGCTCACGGAGATGCCGACCAACCTCCCCAACAACACGGTCAATTTGAACGTATCTTATAATAATGTGAGTAGCTAGTGACTAGTTAGGCTGCGCGGTTTCAGCTGCAACCCAAGGTTAAAGCAAGCATTTATGGGTTATTCTGATGCGTATGCTGCTCCACTTTGTGTTTTTAGCAGTGACTATCGTTATCGTATCATCAATCGTTAAAAATAGATCGTTCTATAATATTGGTATAGAATTTTCTCTTTTATAAATTTTCATTTGAAGTCGTTTAATATAACTGTCTTATAGTAATGATCCACTGAAAAAAGGTACAAAAGATGTATGTTTGTATGTGCTTCAGGATTTATATAAATTCAATAGTGTGATGAATTACAAATCATGCTAATACAGGCAATAATTTTAATATTTTGTTAAAGCAATACAGTAATTGCTATTTTTTAGAATAATTAATAGATTTTTAATATATCGTGTATTTATATTTCTGAGCTATGTTATGTACGCATGTGTGCGTGTGGCCGTGTACCGACAGAGCCGGTTGGGAAAGCTGATTCGTCAATTGTATGTGTGCGTGTGTTTCTCGCTCGTGATAAAAATTAAACGGAGTAAAAAACTTGCTATCAAGTATGACGCTGTTGATAAGAGTCCATTAAGCGTTGGATTTTTTGAATTTTCAAAAGCACTTGAACATGCTTAGCTAGGTTTAAAACGTTACTATTATCTTATCTAGTCATTTTCAAAAAGTGGCTTTGGATAAAATACGTAATATTTTCCTGTATTCGCCTCTGAATCATTCATACATTGATATGGCTTAAGTTCAGACACAATAAACTATTCATTCAACTAGACTTCACATAGAGGGCCATTTAATCGTCAAAACTCAATGATAAATGTACCATTGACTGGGACAGCAGTTTTCCATATATTTTAAAAGATTTTTTATACATCTTTTCTCTTCTTTTCACCATAAAATACTACAGTTCTTCTATATCTATATTTAAAACAAGTTTTCCGCTCGCGGCTTCGCCCGCGCAGTCCAAGGAAATGATATGTAGTCCGGGCTTTCCTGGCTTAGTTACCTAAGTTACGTAAAGAGTATCCTTTGTTTTGTTTTCGTGTCTCAAACTATCTTTGCATCAAATTTCATTCAAATTGGTTCAGTGGTTTAGGTGTGAAGAAAAGACAGTCAGACACAGTTACTTCCGCGTTATAATTTTAGTAGGGATTCTCGTTTCTTAGACACCATGTTGCCTCGACAACAGTCTGACCGATTTTTGGGCTTCTGTATCACATGTGGTTATCACATAGTCGTGGTCAAGTCGAAGGGAGATAAAATTAAATTTTGATACTTGTTAATTTCTTAAAAATATTAAGCTTAGCTACATGAAATATAAAAAAGCAACAGCTCAGAGGCTGGATCCACACACACAGTCAGCAATTATAACATTAAGCTAATACACGTAACTTGAACGTCAGCAAGTCTAATATAAAGTTACACATTTCAGATAACATCCCTCCAAGCGATATCCGATGACAGTACATATGACCATCTGCGCTGGCTGGTAGCCGATTACAATGACATTACCAGCCTCGTTGAACTAGAAGGATCAAAGTTCATAGACAATTTTGGTCTCTTCTCTATTACCAATAATAAATTGCATTCGGTGAGTTAATTTTTTTTTAAGATGTGTGTAGAACTAAATTTGATTTGTTTTTATTAATGGGCAAAAGGTTTCTATTAAATTTATTTATTATTGTTAGCTTTTAGTTTAAATGGAAAAAAAGAAGGCAGTTTTATATTTGTTTTTGCTCTAATTGCCAACTTTTCCGCAATAAGCTGATGTTTTATTGCTCAAGGTTGGTAACACAGATAGAGTTAACAAAGATAGCCGCAACAGATTAAAAATAATTTTGTCATCGATATTTTAACAAAAGGCTGGATTAGTCCATATATATTAGGAAATAATGCTTGAACCGCCTTTTGTTGATAGCTGAGATTGACTGTCCCGAGGAATAAAAATAAAAATTAGTTTATAACGATATTCAATCGCTTTCAAAATCTGATGAAATAACTATTTATTAAATCAATAAAAGATGCAGTTGCCCCATGATATGGTTAAGGATCATGTCCGAAGGAGTTGTATTATTATTATTTTATATTTTAATTGTTGATGAATCATAGACTACCCTGTAGTAACAAAGTTGGTTGGTGATGTTTATGATGATGATGATGTTGACAGATCCATCCATACGTGTTCTCCGACCGTTTCGACTCAACCAGCGCCACCATGCTGGTTGCTGGCAACTACATACATTGTGACTGTAACACTGAAAAAGTGCTTAAGGTAACTTTATAGTTTTTTTATGTCATAGCGGGCACCTGATGTGGTTGTTCGCCTCGGCTCGCACATCAAGATTTAATTATTAAATATTTTGCTTTACTGGTTTTACACTTACGGTGTGTAATATTTTTTGATTACAAGAATTTATCTATGAAATGGCGGAAAATTTAACTAAACACTGTTGACAGACACAATTAAATAATGATTATGTTATTTATCAAGTTTTTATTATTTACAGCCATGGTTATTAGAAAACAATAAAGCTATACCGGACTACAAACAACTTAAGTGCGAAAATATACCGAACACAGCCGTCTTCGACCTGAAAGAATTCCAAGTGTGTCACACGCCGCGGGACTGGACAGATTATATCTACTACATTATTGGTCTGGAAACCCTCGTTTTAGTGTTACTAGTGAGTAAAGTCTCATATGACTATTGGGTGTTCAAAACAGCTGGATATTTACCGTGGCCAGCTAATAAGATGCCTAGGCTGCCTTGCGATTGGCTCTGTGAGTAACGTTTGACATCTCTAAATTTTAATATATCTGTGGTATTTTTTCTTTTAATTTTAAATTAGGCTGTATGGATAGTAGTCCTTTGCCTAATTTTGATTTTCGCGCCTAATTCAACGGTGTCATGGGAGGTGTGAAGCAACGCCGAAAATGAAAACAGTGCAATTGCTTTTTATTTGTGATTAAGATGATATAATAAATGTATGCTTAATTAGATTTTAATAAAAATAATAAGATAGATCGGAATAAATTCGATAATTAGGCAACATTAAGGTGTTAGCACCGTAGCCGATGCCGAAGACACTTTCGCTAGTGTGAGTTTCCGTTTGTATAGAAAACTTGCACAATACAACACAAAGAACGCATCCATGCGTATGTTAATGATATGAAATTCATTAGATCAGGATATTGGGGTGACATCTTAAAACAGTACTGAATCCAATGGGAAAATGACAGAGGTTTATAGATCGCCTAGCATCACTTTTGCGTGATGATGATGTGATGACTAGGGCCTGTTTCGCTTCTTGCTGATGAAGTCTCTGTTTGCCTCTTTAACACTGTTTGATATCATAATAAATTATGTACATTTTAAATGATAGATAAATTAAATATAGGCTATCGAGAAGCTGTGAACTCGCGATAAAAAGTGCAATTGTGGCAATGATCAAAAGAAATTTGTATATTTTTCTAATAATTTTTAAAGAATAGAAAGAATTTGATGACGAGGCGGGATTCAAACCCGCGTCATTTTGCCATAACGTAGCAACGCCCAGCCTCGGCCACCTGTGTCCGCTTCAGCAATCGAATTTCTTCTACTCTTTAGATTTCATATGCCTAAAGGGTATCCTATTCTTTTCTTTTTTTTATTTCTCTTCTATGAACCATTTCAATGCTATAAAAAATTATATATTAATCTAAAATATATTTATAATTTTAAAAAAATGTAGCATTGATATAATACCCCTAAGCATAATGTAAAGTAGTAACTATTTTATATATTTAAAAATATTTTCCATAATTTATAAGTAAATAACATAGCTATTTTATAAATGTATATATTATATTGATAACTATAAGTATAATATCATGTACCTATGTGCCTTAACTAGCAAATCATTATATTGTTTACGAATTAATTTCATTTGTAGAAGTAAGTACAACGAATGTTTTCTTTAATAAACTATTATTTGAGTCAGGGTACATGTTTCGGATATGTAGTTGTCTTTTAAATATGTTTTATGAAAACTTGCCATTTTTTCGGAATCTCTGCTGTGCTCGAAAATAACTTTCTGATCTTAGAAATAATAAAAAAAGCATAATATGTTTTTACATCTACTCAAAGATTATATGTACATAACATAATTTTATTTTTACGTTTGGTAGCTTTTGCTTTAAGAAATATAGACTTAATGTCGCTTTAAGAGGCTTGATTAGTATATTTAAGTTATGAAAATATTAGGTAATAATGCTATTGTTAATTTAATGTTACTCCACGACAAAAACGACAGGCATTATAAAGTAAAAATGCATTAAACGGATAAATTTAATTATGTTATTGCGCATTCAATCCAGCAATACCAAATTACTAAGCCGTTTTGCTTTCCCCTGTCCTCTCGAACTAAATTTTGATATCATGCAATTAAAATACATTTTTAGATAGGTTACACAAATAAACACCTCTGTTTATTGTCGTTTAATGTTTAATGATTAATCGTTTAATCATGATGAAATTATACATCGTGGATCTTAATTGTCAAATATCATTGTACTGTAATAGTAAATTGATTATGCAAAAGATAAGTCTTTATTTTTCAAATATTCTGTATGTTTTTTAAAATAAGTGTCGGTGCCATTTGGCTTTTTTTGTACAATGATTTAAGATGATATTTATGTATATAAAAGATGCGAAGACTGTATATTTGTATGTTAATTTTAAGATTAAATTTATATCCCGTCATATCCTTTTTGTTTATTTTAACCAAACGTCCTGTCTAGATATCCGATATATTAATATAGAACGGCGTGTAACAGCATACCGCTGTTTCCTTACTCTTTCCAGTCGTTTGCTTTATTCCTCCCGTAAATCCTTTTCCAATTTAAAGTCGGAAATTCATTTGTAGAAGCGTAAATCAGCAATCGACCGTACCAAATGTTTATGGGCAGTGGTAGCGCTTACCATCAGGCGACCCACGAGCTCCATTGCCGACGATGACATAAAAAAGACCTGTGGAAAGATAATGATCCGAGGGTCCGCTATAGGAATTTCTTAATGAAACGCATTATCACGACAAGTCTGTAAAACGTTACCATTGAACGTGTTTATTTAAAAAAAAAAAAAAAAAACGGATTAGGAAACTCAAACTCAAACATTTATTTATTCAATAAGACTACTTATAGAAGCACTTTTGAATCGTCATTTTACACAGTTATAACATTTACCACCGGTTCGGAAAGCAGTTTATACAGAGAAGAGCCGGCAAGAAACTCTGTAGTTGCTTTTAAAATAAAATCAATTTTACATTTTAGTCATACATAATATGTAACATGTACATAGCAATTACCTGCACTACTAAAAAGGAAACTACATTTATAGTCTGTTATCTGTCATTTTGTATGTGAGAGTCGAGCACGCTTCGCCACGAATCTGGCCAGGTCGCACCGGGGAAATAAATAAGAAGCCGAAGCCGCGGGCAAAAGCTAGTTGGAAATAAAACTCAAAATCATATCGAAGAACAAAAATTTTATTTCTACACAGGTTTTATATTCCTCCTTTTCTTCTTAATTATCATTACTCTTTCCCGCCTTTTCTTTCAAATTCTTGCCTTTGACTCTCTTATCTGTTTTGCCTTCTCCAAGCTGTTTTCCCTTGCCCTTTTCTTCATTATTCACGACTTTCCTTAACTTCTTATTTTTACTATTTTTCACTGCATCTGTCTCTTCTGTTTTCGACTTATCGGTTTCTTCGGGTTTTCGTCTGAAAAAAAAAAACAGGTAGTAATTTAATATAAAAAAAATTACAAGACAATATGTATGAAAACACCCAAGTACTAATATTTGTCGCCAGATTATAATATCGGTGGAATCCAGATCGTAAAATAGTAAACACTTTAGCTTGTAATCAAAACTAAATAAAATACAAAACTGCCTTCAAATCAATTAGAATTAGACCAAAATAAGGGACCACTTGAGGCACTAGCATTTAAATAACACCACAATACCTTTTTTTATTTTTAGATCCTATGCACAAAACCTAATACATACATTCGAGGTGAAGATCCCCCTTTTTTGAAGTTGGTTAAAAAATGTGCAGCAAAAGACTATTTCACTTCAAGAACTAGATTCAACTAGATGACTCACTTGGAAGGCCTCTCCAGTATGGTTGTAATCTTGTCTCTGCGCGGTGCTTTCTGAGCGACTTTCTTGCGTTTATTCGAGTCCTGGTTCAAACGCAGCATGTATTCGGGGACCTCACAACCGGACTGCTTCATTACTGACGCTATACTGTGGAAAAAAAAACAAAAAATCTAAAAAAAAATTTTTTTTTTCAGAATCTAAAAAAGAAGAAAAGTTTTCAACAAAGAAATAAAAAAAATAACAATAGTACATAAATAAATGAAATATTTACAAGCTCACCTCCTCAGATTGACCACATCGTCCTGCGTAAAGAATGTGACGGCTTTGCCCTTTTGCCCCGCGCGCCCCGCTCGACCCACTCTGTAATATTTTATTATTCATTCATTATTCATAGCGGATAAATAATAGTTAATGAGAACTCACACACTCTCACGCACACACAAACACACACACATACGTTGGAGTTTATTAACTACTTGATTATTTTTAAGTTTTATAGCATTGAAATGCTTTATAAATGAGAAATTTTGAAAGAATAGAAAAAATTTGATCACTAGGCGGGATTCGAACCCGCGTTTTTTGCCAAACCGTAGCAACGCCAAGCCTCTCGGCCACCCGTGATCCTGCCACAGTAATCGAATTTCTTCTACTCTTTCGGTTTTATGTGCGAAAGAGTAGAAAGAAGAAAGTGTAGAAATACTCTACTATGCTACTCGGTGTAACATATACAATAGCCTAGATAGCTAGTCTAACCTGTGAATGTAAGATATAGCCGAGGGTGGGAAGTCATAGTTGATGACCAGGTTCACCCCCCGGAAATCGATCCCGCGACCCATCAGCTCCGTGCAGATGAGCACCCAGATGCGACCCACGCGGAAACTGCGCACCACGTTGTCTCGCTGCAAGTTGTCATGGGTGAAGTTTTTTTTTTATGTTTTTGATGACCCATTAGACATTTGCCTGCATGTATATTATACTAGCGGTCCGCCCCAGCTTCGTCCGTGGTACATGTATAGCCTAAAGCCTTCCTCAATAAATGGGCTATCTAAAACTGAAAGAATTTTTCAAAACGGACCAGTAATTCCTGAGATTAGCGCGTTCCAACAAACGAACAAACAAACAATCAAACTCTTGAGCTTTATTATTGTTGGGCAGAGAATTAAAACGCAGTTACATATTAATTCACATCGTATAATGTTTCACAATCGACAGCCATATTGAGAAGGACAGAAAAAGTAAAGCGCGAGCTATACGTTTTACAACCACAGATAACAAATAATATATTTAATCTGTTGGTGACGCGCGATCTTCGTTTCACACACGAACAATTATAATAGTATAGATAACATAGCATGGTAGTGGTGGTTCAGTGGTGAAGACCTGCTTATGGACCTGCTGATGAAGGCTGGACCAATTCTTATGAAATTTTGTGTGCACATTTCGTATGTCTGAGAATCGGCCAACATCTATATTTCATACCCCAAAATGATAAGAGTAAGGCAGAACAGCGTTTGCCGGCTCAGCTGGTATCTTAATAATTGATATCCCGGTATTACCTGTGCCTGAGTGCGATCCGCGTGAATAACGTCCACGTTGATACCGTCGTAAATAAGCTCTTTGAACAACTGCTTGGCTCGGTCTTTGCTTTGGACGAATACTGAAAAAACAGAAAAAAAAAACAATTTTCACACTGTTTCGGGAACATCTTGTTTTTACATATATGGCGGCGAAATTTACTAAAAGTATTTACAAAAAAACAAGAAAAAAAAATTGTGAATTTTTCCAAGTCAGTTCAATTTTGTTTTAGAAATTGTTTAACACACATATAAAATGATGAAAAAGATACACGATGATGGTGATGAAGGTGATGATGGTGAAGGTTATGATGATGAAGACGATAATGGTGAAGGTGATGATGGTGGTGGTGAAAAGGACTAATTACCGAGTACAGGCGGTTTGAGGCCCTTCTGCACGAGCTGTCTGAACGCCACCAGCTTCCCACTCTCGTTGCCGCAGAACAACAACTCCTGTTCTACTGTTGTTGCAGCCGCGTTCCTGAAAATAACAACAACATAGTTTAATATTTATTCATTACACAAGATATGTTTCATCAGTAAGTAGTAGATGAGATTTAATCTACGTTTTAATTAAAGCTATATAAAAATCTACTATTTTCAACCGACGTTAAAACAAAGACTGGGAAGGGTGAGGAAAAGGATACCGATTCAAGGAGGAGGAAGGATACAGAACGAAACAGTACCAACAATTTGTCTATTTCACGCCCATATCCTGTGGGCGTGTTGTACCTTCCCCAGTGCGAGATGGTCCAATTCGTGCCGTAGCGTGCTAGTAGCTATTAGCCTACTAATATAAAAAAAATATTACTTATACTTATACACAAAAACTTACATCCCTCACGAAAGAAAGAGCACCTGCCCTCAAAAACATTTTAGGAATTCACACCGCAATGTAATAATTTTTCTATACGTTTTTCAGTTCTATTTGTGTCAATTACATTTTGTGAACCGAATAAAAAACAAAG
>NW_024045134.1:2310358-2314426 GCF_012273895.1 Zerene cesonia | reverse complement strand
GACAAAAAAAAAACCAGTAAGTAAGTAGTCTAAAAATAAAAAAAAAACATCTACGAAAATAATTTAATAATGTCTATACCCGGTTATAAAGAGAATTTACGACAAAATTATAATATTTAATTAAAAACCAGCAAAAAAAACCGTCTATAAAAATGTCTTATCATCCACCTATGTACGTAAACTTTACTTAATTCTCTTTTTGCTGACATCAACATTATTATTCACACGTCTCCAAAAACTATTTTACAGAGCTGGGCATTGAACCCATCAAATTCACGAGTAAATAACCATTGAACCACTGGGTTGCACTCACTTATCCAAAGTCACACTGCAGTTCTCTTGGACCAGCATGTAGCAGAGACGGTTCGGAGTGCTGATCACTATATCTAAAAAAAAAAACATATAATATAAATTTTAGATTTATATGAACAATAAACAATCATAAAATTCGGTCAAACTGAGAACCTACTTTTGAAGCTGATTGAAAAATATGTAATGAATCAATTATCATTAAAATATCATCAAAATATTATTAATTAAATTATTCATAAAAATCTAAGGTGGAAGTTTGTTTGTTTGGATGTTTGTCCGTCAATCACGCTGAAACTACTGATTGGAATTTTATGAAATTTGATATAATTAATTATCAGCCCATATATGTTCCCACTGCTGGGACACAGGCCTCCTATGAGGGGTCAGGTCATAATCCACCACGCTGGCCAAGTGCGGGTTGGCAGATGTCACATGTCGTCGAACTTTTGATTCTTGGACATGCCGGTTTCCTCACGATATTCCTTCACCGTTTTAAGCAGTGGTGATGTTATCTACATGATGCAGATAAATTAAAAAATCAATTTATTTCCTGCACGCTCGCCCGGTCTCGAACCCCGATTCCCGATCGATTTTGAAGTCCGAGGTTCTCACCACTGAGCCACCACTGCTTTTATAATTTGGTATACAGACAGGGTATGAGCTGACTTGGGTGATAGGGTACTTTTTATCCCAGTTAAATGCTCCCTTGGGATAAAACAGGAATCTTGATATCCGGGCGGAGCCGGGACCAGCGTCTAGTAACAAATAATTCGAACCACTCACCGCTCTTTCTCACCGTGGCCTCTCGCTCCTTCATTTTATTTAGCTTGATACTCTTCACCACATTACACCTCAGCTCTGTAGACGCTGACAACCTCAGCGCCTCCCTATATATCTGCTGTGCTAGCTCCCGAGTGGGGCACAGGACAAGGGCCTTGGGGCCCTCGGATGGGGCCCCGAGAATGTGCAGTAGGGGCACCAGGAATGCGGCCGTCTTGCCGGAACCGGTTGGTGCTGTGCTCACGATTTGGCGGTTCTGGAAATAGTTATGGGATTTTAATAATTGAAAGGTGCACTGAGGAATTTATACAAGTGAAAAAGTGGAAAATGTACAATAGGAAATTACCTAAAATAATAATTATAGTTTAAAAAAACTAAAGACGCTTTTATCGCAAATTGAACTAAAAACTAGAAAATAATTTTTGATGATAAAGAGTTTAATGTAACTATAGTTGCAGATGAAACAATCAATCATAATGAAATTATAATAAAATTTAAGTAATTAACACAATGATTCAATTCAGAAGCGTAAAAGCGTGTTTTAAACTATAATTATTATTTTTCACTTTTCAGTTCAATATTTAAGTTAGGCAGTAGGTGCACGAGGCGCTCTCTGCCTTACCAACATTTGAATAGTAGATTCCTTCACTCTCATAGTTATCACAATTCCCAGGACACCAAATCAGAGTTACGTGTTAATTACGGTTTTACTGCGGAAAGGGTACCTGAGGAAACGGCCAACCTACACATTTACTGCCCGGAAATTTACTAGAAAATACCATTCGGTTTATGTAAGAAACATACAAAAGAAATTTTTTTTTTCCGTCACAGACGAGATTTGAACCTACGTCCACGGAGCCTGTCGTTGTGCGTCAACTAAGACTAGCGCCTTAGCCCGCTCGGCTAACGAACGAACTCACAGTAACAGAATGTTATAACAGTTATAAGCTGTTAGCCCTTACGTAGAGGATACGTAAGGAAATTGTTAAATCCTGGCGCTCCTGATCAGGACTCCTGATCAGGACTGATATACTTACTACATATATTACTCTATTGGCACCAGTTCTTAATAAGTGTACAAAGTTTGAATGAAATCGGTTCGCGGGAAGTGGGAGAAAAACGGGTGTGAGTTACATACATGCATACATACAAACATACAAGTGAAGGTAATAAAAGCGTGTTAAAAAAAACATTTTATACAACTCTTTTCAATATATTTCAAGTGAGACTTATTTATGTATGAGTTATTAAGATATAATTAAAAGATCCAGCATTCAAGTGGTGGAGGTAGTTTTAAATTGGTTGAGTACCTTTTTTTTTTGTTAATATATTATAAACATACATATGAAAATACAAATGTTTCCTATTTATAGTATTTATTTTGATGATGTATAAAAATACACATTTAATACTATAGAATTTATGGAAAAAACCACTAATCCTATCCTTTCTACTAATATTATAAATGCGAAAGCTTGTAAGGATGTGTGTGTGTGTTTGTTGCTCTTTCACGCAAAAACTTCTGAACCGATTAAAATGAAAGTTGATACATAGACAGCTGGACAATTGGAATAACATATAGGCAACTTTTGTCCCGATATTCCTACGGGATATGGACTTACGCGGGTGAAACCGCGGGGTACAGCTAGTCTAAGATAACTAAGGATATTTTCTTACCTCTAACATACAGGGCATAGCCTGTCTTTGTATTGGAGTGGGTTCAGTATACCCACACCGCCTTATCGTGTCCACTAGCTCCGTAGAAACATTATATCGCGATGTGAGCTCAGAGAAGTCCTTCAGTGCACTGGGAATACGCCTCCCGACTGCTCTTATACCATATCTGTTGCGGAATCGATTTTGCTAAAAAATAAGAATACAAAATTAAACATTTTTGGAATAGTTTTTTGAGCTTTATTTAAAAGTAGTGTAGTTAACAATGGAAAGTTATAACAATAAAAGATGGTAAAACAAAGAAATTTGTTCGAATAAGTTAATCAAAGAAACTGACAATTTGAATCGGAAATTTCTTTCTGTTTGACTAACAGAGAATTACCATAAAAATGTGATTAAAGATATACAAAATGTGTGATTTTAACGTTTCCTGGACTGAGGCTATGCACTTGCAATATTTTAACTATATCAAATCTTAAAACCAGACCTTTAATTTAACCCAGCCCATTTTTACTCTCATGGCCTTATACATACCCTCCACATAGAATCTTCAGGAGCGGAATATCAGTGAGAAAGGCTAAAAAACTTATTGCTAAGTAAGTTTTTTTGAGTGGAGTAATAATAGAATGAGTGAGCTAATATCTTACCTCCTCTATCTCGAGTTTCTTTTGCAACTCTTCTGGAGTGAGTTTTGACTTTTTCTCCTTCTTATCCTTTTTCCCAACAGACAATCCTTCAACGATTTGAAGTCCATCATTTGACTCTGTCTCTAAATTGCCCTCTGCGTCTATTGGTTCAACATCACTGTCATCTGAGAAATTAATGTAAAATTGTATATTTGTTTACTACCCTCAATCATATTGAAACAAATTACTTATTTCTTCTCTAATTCTCATTAAAACTTAGCTTATTTGGTTTTGCATTTGTATAAGACACCTGAATCATAGAAAAAGAAATACACTTACCACCTAAATTTTCACTACCTACATCTTCCTTTTCTTCATCTTCTGCGTCAGTGAGCTTAGCTGGTTCTTGCTCTTTGAGCATTGGCTTGACATTTTGCTCCTAAAATATATTTGACAGTATTAATAACTAAATTATTATAATGTATGATACAAACTTTAACATGAAAATATTACTTGTGTTGGCAACAGCGTAATAGACGGCAACCGCGGTGTGGCTATCAACGCGAGTTTAAAAAGAAAATGGCCGTCAAAAACAAGAGAAAATTGGATGGGATTGTTTGGGAATGTGAAAAGGATTGGTGGAGTGCTACATAAATTGTAACCTATTGTTTAATAG
>NW_024045134.1:2305380-2309358 GCF_012273895.1 Zerene cesonia | reverse complement strand
ATCAGCATTAGTTGGTCTTTCTAGAAACGTTTTCTAACCTTTTTCAGTGTTGCAATGCATAGCTGTTGGCTGGTTGGCTTGGTGGTTCTCTTTGCTAGATGATTTCTGCCGCACGCCGCGCCAACTCCGTCCGAGTAGTCACTAAAAAAATCGGCTAGGGTCCTCTCCCGGCCTCGACTTGTGGTAGGTATATATGTGAGTCATCAATGAGTTCCTGGAGCAATACACTCGCTCGCAAATCGTGCATCGGTACTCCTCTTGCCTTTCCGCGTGCTTGTCAGCGATATGCCGTTTCAATGATGCTTTCGAGCATAGCACCTTTGGGCATTGCATACAGGAGAATAATTTTTTACCTGCAAACAAATCGAAAAAACAAAAAAATATGGGGTTGCTCCCCGCTCGCGATAAATGAAAAAAACTCGGTTATCGCCTAGCTGACTCGCTTGGAACTCAATTGAAAACAAAAGTGAAATAAAGTGTTTTAAAATATGAATAAATAAAATTGAATTAAAGGAAACAAATAAATGATGGCTAAGCAGCGTGGCCGATGGAGTGTTAGACATGCAATGGTTCGCCGGAAGGTAAGCATTCAACAGAACATTCAGTCACTCACTAGATAAGAAGCGTCTACGGAGCCGGGTGTACAATGAAACTATCGGGAATTTTTGTATATGTTTTATTAAAAACGCCATTATCATCAATATTAGGATTTATGAAGTTCGGTTTAACGATTACAATTACACTTTATGAGTAGTTTTAAGGTTTAAAATTTAAAATTAAGGAAGAGAAAAAAAAAATCTATTTATACATAATTATTTGACATTGTTATGATCTACGTAGTGGTTTTGTGGTGTGCAGCCCATTATTGAAAGGCGTTTTCCGTTTCCTAAACTAGTAGCCAATATATGACCTCAGAGGTCAATGGAAGACAAATTAAAAACAATTTTTGGCACGATTTCTACTAAACATCTAATGGACTGCATTACACTGATGCCGATCAATAAAAATAATTAGATTTAAAGGCAGTAGAACAATAATTTAAGAAAGAAAATAAAATTTTAATACAACAACCAATAAATTAATTTAGATTCCTTATAAAATAAGTAAAAACGCCAACAAGAAGTATAAAGAACACATCGATTAAGGTCTCCACGATATCGTGACTCGAAAAAAATATACCTTAACATGATAGAAAGATAAAAACTTAAACAGGTCACAAAAACAGTCTTAAACTTGCTAAAATACCTAACTAATGTAGTTTCGACAGGGATGTGTCCTGCTCCCTAGAACACCATGTAATTCACCCAGTAAAACACACAACACTTCGCCGGTGCCACTAATATTTGCTATACATACATTTTCTACTGTCTTATCATTATATGCTGAGCGACTTTGGTCTAGATTCGTTCCCATGAAGTCATGAACACGGTCGTCAATACCATGTATCGATCAGACAGAATGCGTGGAAAAGGGCATTTTAGCGACCATTTAAAACTACGTGTAATTCATTTAGATATATCATTAATATAGCCTCGATAATGATGTAAGGTGGGAATTAAAAAATACAGCAATTGGAGAATGTATAGCAAATATTCATGGCACAAGCATATAATATGTCTGAGATCCCATAAAACTTTGCAACTAGAAACGAAACAATTTCAATAAACAAGATCATCAAATCACAAATTTTGAATTAATACCCAACCGAAACGAGTTACGCTTCTGACTCTATATAAAATTTAATAAATAATTGTACATTCCTAGAAATACGCCTAATAGTGTACAATTGCGTACTTAGTCTAATCAGTCTATAGCGCTTATTAATTTTGGCAATTTTGATTCCTTTCTTTTTTTTCAAAATAATTTTTTAACATCTAGTGCTCGCCAACATAGCCAAATAAATAGTCCGCAGAGTATAAATATATTTATACTCTGCGCATAACCGTAATGCTGTATTTGCAGCACATCCCTGTATCCATTAAACATATAGAACATACTATTATCGCTATGAATTCAGATAAAATGTTCTTATATCTATATAGTCAACTAACTTAATCCCCAAAACCCAAATTAACAATAGAAACTATCACTAAATTACTAGACAAAAACAACAACTACTATGTTACGCTGAATCTTTGCAATCAGCAAATGAAAACTTAATGGTCGCCGCTCGGAATGTCGCGAAATTTTTTAAATTTAGCCTCCGTCAATGGTTTCTCTTAACAATTTCATTTTCTCTAATACGAACATCATACCAATTTAGCACCAAATCTCTAGTCTTCCAATTAGTTTAAAAATATTAAGATAAAGCTTATAAACAACTAAACAAATTGTAGTGGCTAAGCGTTTATGCATCTAGTAATAACAACATAATCTTATAACATATAGTATTAAAATATGTAGGAAGCCTCTTATACGTGTTATTAAGCAATAACCCCATAGTTAACGTGTTTCGAACACAACTCCCAATACAATTAGAAGTACGCAAAATATGTCTTTTTTCGAATAATAGAAAACAATATGTAAAGCAGGCACTAATGATTACTTAATATTTATATTCATACAATAAATTATGTGTTTACACTTACATATTCCTTATGGCTATAAAAGAAAATTGGTTTAAGCGACATCTATTGACTCGAAATGGTGATGTATTAATCTAGTATATTCACATCGATAAATTGTGCTTGTGTCTAGATTCAGAAAGTAATGTTCCAAAATAGATGGTCGGTAAATGAATCATTTTGCTATGTTAGAATTTTGTTTAAAATATGCTAAGGTATGTTGAGAAAGAAACGACGGTACCTAGGTTCGTTCTGAATCTAGACAGCTCGAACGTACGTCTACTATATTTGCATAAAACAAGGTTGTATTTTTATTATTTACTATGGCAAGCAGGATTTATATGAATTAGATTAATCAAAAAATTCACACTGTTCAAATTTAGGAACATTTAACACTGAGAATTACTAAGATTTTACAATTATCATCTATTTTACGTAATATCAATAATAAATTTGAAATTAAAAATAACGCTTTAAAATTATGTGATATAAATTGTGTAAACTTAAAAGAAGCCGATTATAAAAATAGTAAAATCGACGAAACGAACACATTGATAGTGATGAAAGACTTAAATAATCTAAATAAAAATAAAGAATAGCCATATTGATTCCTAAATGGCACTTTGCTGGCGATGCCTCGGTCGCGAAAGTGGAAAAGAAGTCGACTAGATTCAGATTGAAGTCGACGCGGAAGTAGTTCAGTTTCTGTTTTATTGCGGTGTGTTGTATATTATTGTAGTGTGTTGTATATTATTGTAGTGTGTTGTATTTTATTGCGTTGTGTTGTTGGACTATTTCGGAGTGTGAGAGTGTTGTATCTTGTCGGTGGCCGGTTGTTTCCTAGTGACGGTGCGTTTGTAATCCTTATCTATTGGTGCTATGTATTTTCTGAATGTATCAGTCTTACAGTCAAAACAAATACACCTTAATAAAAATAATAGTAAAAAAATCAAAAGCCTCATTAGCCAATTATATATCATCAGCGTATATAATTTTATTTATTTTTTTTTAAATAGAATTTTTAGTAATCTCGTATAAATATCTAAGAGTGAGATCATGAAGGTAAAATACAGAATAAATAAAATTGCAAAACGCCGAAAAATGAACACAACGTTAAAACAATATGCCTCTTTTGTCACTTACAAACGAACACTGTTCAATTTCATTTTATAAATTTAAGCCTAATATATAAATTTACAGCACCAAGATTTTTCTCTTTTTTTTTCAAAATATTAAATTTTCTCTTCGCCTTATTGTCGCACATTTAACATAGTGTAAAAATTCAGGAATCGTTTAATGCGGTATTGCACATAGCGGGCGCGCGTTTACAATTCAGACCGAGAGTCGCCCGCGTCACGCCACCCCGCGCCCCTCGACCGCGCCCCGCGCCCCACGCCCCACGCCCCGCACCCCG
>NW_024045134.1:2303969-2304380 GCF_012273895.1 Zerene cesonia | reverse complement strand
TTAATTATAAAATATATAATGCGAGTAATTTGTTTAAAACGTTAGATACAAATATGATTCGAATGTACTAAGATTTTGTATTACTTTAGGTAATTTGCTTACACTTGTAAGGTTGCTTTTAAACGATCTTTGTAATAAAACTGTGTACTATTATTCTTTCTAGAGAAAACTAAAGCACCGATAATAACACGCAAAGAAGTTAGATATACTTACACGGTTATTAACTCCCAACACACGCTGTTTGAATGTTAATCCTTTTGTAAGTTTCTTAAATATGTCATAGGCATCCATCGTAATGATTCAATTTCTTAAGTTAAAGTAACGTTATTATCTTTATAAGGTTTACGCTTGTTAATATTTTTAAATTGTTAATGACAATCGTCAAACTGATAACTGACAAATGACAACTCC
>NW_024045134.1:2294384-2303919 GCF_012273895.1 Zerene cesonia | reverse complement strand
AAAAAACTTGATAAGCTTAGTAAAAGCTTAACTTCAGTTTTGTGTGTGTAACTTTTAGCCACTATATTCTAAACTACACCACAACTACATCCATACGAAAAAAATTAAAGGATGTATTTTATACATTTTGATTTTTTATTTTCAACTTTTCCCTTTATCCTTATCACCTATTAAGAAAAAAAGAATGAAGTGTATAAAAGAATAAAGAAGGTTATAAACAGAAATATCTTATTGCAAATCTTTTATTTATTTTATATTCATAATCCTACCATACTTTATATGTGGCAGACAAGCACGCTTCGGCACGAATTGGGCCAGCTCGCACCGGGGAAGTACCACACCCCCACAGAAGACCGGCGTGAAATAACATTCTGCTGTGTTTCGTTCGGTGAGTGGGGGAGCCGGAGGCCCATATCCTTTTCCTTACCCTTCCCAATCCTTTCCTTAATTTCTATCGTCAATCCTTTCTTAATCCTTTCCCAAAAAGTCGGCAAACCATTTGTAGAGGCGTAAGGTCTCCAATGGACCTTATGCCTCTCCAAATGTTCATGGGCGGTGGTAGTGCTTACCATTAGGCGTACTAACATCTTCATTGCCGACTGTAACATAAAAAAACTACGGAACCGATTGCAATGAAATTTGGTACGTAGATAGCTGGACAACTGGAATAACATATAGACAACTTTTTATCCCGATGTTCTTACGGGATACGGACTTACATGGGTGAAACCGCGGGGCGCAGCTAGTTATAGTTATAGTTAGTTTTTATATATATATATATATATTCATGATGATTCAACGTATTTATAGAAGGGGTTTTTGTCACGACCTATAATCTATTTTTATTTCATTTATTTTCGATTCAATTCCAGTCTCAATAATATTTCAAATCAGTTCGAAGCGCTCACATGTTAATATTAACCAAACATCTTTTCGAAGAGGTTGTAGAAAATAGGCGTAATAAGTAACATTAGCTGATGGTTTAATAACATTGTATTATTTTCTAAAGAGTTATAGAATGATAAATCAAAGCTATGTATATTTTTAATTCAATTCAATAAAAGGCATTCTCCATTGATTTTTTATGCTATTAAATCTTAATATATTTTTTATTTGTAATTTAATATAATAGGTAGGTACCAAAGCTTTACGCCTTCAGAGAGCTTAGGCTTATAAGACAGACAAAAATGTACCTATACGATTGTTAGATTTTTACAAATGTTTAAGAAGTTAAAAAGATAGTGAGGCTAATTCGGAATTACTCATTGTGTACTTATTATTTTTTATATAATATAACGTATCTAATTTAATCAATATGAAAATTAAATTTATACTAAATTTATTTCTTTAATTCCTCTAAAAGGACAATGGAATTATGAGCGATAAATCTAATCAAGATTTATATGGTTATTCATAATTCATATAAGCTGTTTGTTGAATTAACATTATGTTACTGTAAGCTTTCGAAAGGATTTAGATTTAATCCGCAAATTGAGCTAGTTTCAGCAAGTTTCACGCACCGTGGAAGTTACCACACAGTACAGAAAATCGATGTGTACTAGTAATATGCTAATGCTAGGTCGTATTTTGGTGAATGGGGGAGTAGGAGGACTGTATCCTTTTCCTCAGCTTTCTGAATCCAATTTTATTTCCTGTATTCAATCCTTTCTTTATCTACTTATCCTAAGATGCAGGTAATAGTAGCTTAGTATCATATCATCAGACCACCCATGGCCCGTGCACGCGCTGCCCATATATAAATATATCAATTTTCATTGATACATATTATACTGTAATAAGTACTGTTGAAGCGTTAGAAAGAATATCTGAACTTCATATATTATTAAATAATTATTTGCTTAAATTGTGAGCATAGTATCTAAAAATTATCCAACAAATTTTATACACGTAAACTCTGAAATATATTCAATTTTTTTTGTAGTAATACTCTTGAAGCGGGGGATAGGGAAAGATAAAGGGTTATAATTAATACACTGTTTCAATGGAATCACTGCGAGTTTATTAAATTTTATACCTTTGTTACATCCAACTGTTTGTCCCATTATAATTATTGTAAATACAGTTTTCGTATGAAACATAAAGGACCGCTTTAAACAACTCAATTTATTTAAAATATCAGATTCAAAGATACTTAGAGTACTAATTCATTATTTTGATATGTTCCTACTTCGCAACCCCAGTTGATTCCTTAATCACAAATATCAACAACATCAAAACAAGTAAAGACACCACCATTTCATCACCACTAAAATACTGTGATTTTTTTACTTTGTAACTAAAATGACACATTTAATTATGCCATGTGTTGCATATTAACTGTCACATTGAGTAACTAGTACTAAATCTGTGATTGTCTCATCTATAATACTTCTGTTGTTGAACGCAACTAGTAGATGTCAAGATTGACAAGCCGTGAATTTGACGGAAGATTTTTTTTAAAATTGGTGGGAAACTGAAGCTGGGTATGTTAATTTTTTTTATTTATTTGCTAGCATTTTATATATGACGTGATAACTGGAATTTTATGAAAAATCGGTCTTCTTTAAAGCCAAATTTTGCTTTGAACTCACATTTTAATTACTGAAAGAAGTGTCATCAATATTTTAGTGATAATAAAAAGCAATACAGTCGAATTCCATACATTCTACAACAATAGTACTTTAAGTGTCTTCACTGAAGATGCCCTTACAACAAATCGTAGGGGACTTCTAACTCCCTAGAGCCGATAATACGGTCCTATCTAACCTTATCGATTCATACACAATACTATGAAACATTTTTACACCCCCCACTCACGTTCCTGAACATCAATCAATAACAAAACGTTCTAACTAAATGTATTTTAAAAAACATATTTTTTTCTTTTTCAACGATGGCAAACTATAACGTTCAACGCAATATTACTTGAGGCAAATCGGTCATAAATGTCACATACGCTCGATATTTTCTTTAAATACAATAAATTAATAAATGTGTATGTTTCTATGAATCGAGGGTACGTACCACTTAAGACAATCTTATAAAAGATAAAAAGAAAAAAAAATATCGATACTAAAACGCAGATCGTGCATACATTAAATTACTTAAAAATCTTAAACTAAGCGTGTCAGCAAAAATATAGTGCAGTTAAAATTAGAATTGCCACTTAATTAACATTCACATATAAATTGCTTTCATAAAAAAATATTTCTGTGTATAAAAGTTAATGAAGCATAACAAGTAACAGTGGCGCGATTTTACTAAAAACAGATAGAACTAATAACATAAACTTTATTATCTATATCACTATGGCGAAAATAAATTTAAAAGGCTTGGCCTGCATCGACAGATTACTAACACAACTAAGTACAGTACCAGATAAGCACACTGTGGAATATAATAGAAATGTATGTGTTAAATTATCTTAAATTTTAGTATAAATTCGCTACTGTTGTCGATGTACATTCGAGTACAGTGCGTTTTTATTTAAATTATTAAATAATTTTATAAATTAAATTTATTCGATTAATTAAATTACGTATAAATATTAAAGAGTTGAAGAAACTTAGTATAATGCTCGTATGCGCGTAAATGTAAAAGTATATTTATTTATTTGATTTTTTTTTTAACTCTAGTACTGCATCCTATTGTCAGTTCGCCATTCTACACGTAAAAATATTTGGCATTTTAAAAGCGCTATTTATTTTCGGCAAAATCGGCCCACTGTCTCATTTTCTGTAGATAAAAAGTTATTTCTAGCAATAAATTGTATGTCAATAGTGGGTATATTGTAAATACTTTTTATATAGTTACTGCAGACGGGTTTCAACGATAGCTCGACCAGGACCGCGGGACTATAGTACATAATATAATAAAGTAATTCTTATTATTACAAGACGTAAGTGCACTTTGATTTATGGAACTATTATTTATGTAACTAGTTAATCAGCAGATTATCAAAAATGTACCGTAAAGTGGCAACACGAGGCCTCGATCAAATAAAAGCGGGAAAAAAGGGCGCGAAAAGCGATGGAACTTTTTTGAAAATTTTTCGTCGTGTAGATTTTGTTGAATACAGATAAAATATTGTCACTAGCCATTTTAGGTGTCTGTATTCCACAAAATTACTTTAGTTAGGCCTTTTGCTCGGTACGTAAGAGACTAACGTATCTATAACAAAAAAAGTAATAACAGTTAACGGATGTATGATAATTTAACGATAGCTATAAACATTCCATATTATAGAATAATCTGCTAGTTATTTGTTATAATTACTGAGGTACTGTGGCTGATTGGGAACTATTGCTATGTATTTATAATAATTACAATATAGTGGAAGATACTGTAAATATTAAAGCTATGGACTTAAGAATATAACGACATATATTATATACTTTACGGACTCGAGAATAGAAATTTCAACGACTCATAAAGCGATATCAAAAAACAACAACGGATCTGTTGCCCAGCCATCGAGCAACGTTGAATGACAACTAACTATAACGTACTGTCAGCAAAACAAGTGATCAATAGAAGTCGATAAGTCGGTGCGATTTTTATCCTTAACTTTATTTGTAGTCGATTTATTCTTAAAACGGTAACCGCGTCCCTGGCCGAGCATTAAAAATTATTTAAAATAATTAACTATTGAGTACCGGTTGGCGGCGATTTAGTTTGTGACGCGAGGGCGCCACAGATTAAAACGCCGCCAGATAAACTATTGCATTTTAAATATGGAAATGGATAACAAAATAATGTGTGTATGGGAAGAATCTATGTAACAATCGTTATATTTTAGGTTTTTTTACAATATCTATAATTATTGTATCATAAATATAAGTGATCACGTGTTATTGACTCGTCCTGTAAAAGTAAAACCAGTCTCCTGTGGGAGCTGCGCCAAAGCATGAAGATTATTACAAATACTTGACAAGCATCTCTCGTCGTGTTCTATATCTAGCTGGAAATACATGTGAATCAAGTTATTGTACGACCATAAAGCAATGCTTGCTGACTACATTCATACTTCGCTGCAGCATTTCTATCCAACGCCTCCACGCACTGTTAGGTTGTTAAATGTATAGAAATGGAGACGATTATGCAAACACATTCGCGTTCATTATTTGATTCGATAAAACTTACAATACGACGTATACTGGTCGAATCAAATAATTGAAACACAGGAGACACATCCCAACTATATCATATATTAAATTAAGCGACACGTCCTGTCTATAATACTTAACATTATTGGAGGTAATACTTATATTAGAAGCAAAAATGTTTGTGAAGTTTTGTGAGCTTGTAAATGGATTAAAAATCTTCAATATTAAATACACAATTATATATTAAGATTTATGGTTCAAAAATAAATTTAAAACGTGTTGGCAGTTAGGTATGCAAAAGTTTATAAAATACTGTCAAAGACGGCATGGGACGTTGATATTTTTTTTTTTTATAGAAATATTTAAAATTATTTGCTGAAATATTTAAAATACATCGGACGCTGTACAGTCAACACCGTGAGTTTATCAAGGAGATAATATCGCATTCACTTATATGCTATTATTCCTAAATTTCATACAAATACGTAGAATATATTAAAGCGATAAATCTGTTGACACGCTTACGCTGCCGACTGTACCGCCGCTGTCCCAACACCGCCGTAATAAAAAGTATATAGTTATTTACTTAGGCTATTGCTAGTTGTACTGTCTGAAGGCATTCCGTTGCTGATATTGTGCGTTACCTATATTAGTAACACAGTCGGTTCATTAAACATATTTCAATTAAACTTAAAACATAAATAAAGTGGCGAAAAAGCGAAATTAACATTTAAATCGAGACGATGTTTAATTATAATGAAGTTCTCTCACTTATCATCTTACATAAAAATGCATAGTTTTGGTATAAATTGCAAATATAAAACCGTTTGCCGTTTCGCTGTATCATACTATCGTTTCATTTGTAATTTCGAGCTGCGACATCTACAATTTGCCGACACATAACCAAACTTAACGATTACTTAAAGCCTAACAACCAACGGCTGACTCCAATTTGATGTAATTCGCAGCTGACAACTGAGATCAAATAATTTTGACAAGAAATTTCAAATCACAAACGAAATAAGCGGATAGATTAGGTTCACCTAGTCATCCAACAAAAGCGTCCAACAATAAGCTCAAAACAGCCGACGTTTCAAAAATGATTGCACAGCAAAACAATGGAACTCAAACACTAAAAAGACTACATCACTATCAATAAATCGATTAGTAGAATATATAAAAAACCTTTCCGTTAATGATTTTATCTAAACACTATTTAGTTATTAATATCACGAGGCGTTTTTCCCAAATGCCACGATTTCATAATGCTAACTTACATATATACAATTCGCTCTACCCGCTTGCTTCACTAAGCTCTCTAAATGATGCTATGATGATTTATTCCCGAACTGTTTCGTTCATCTGTCGGAATCTAACCAGTAACAAGAAATAAAGATTAATAAAAAACAAAATATCTGAGGTATGTATTTGAAAATGGAGGTACGATGGGGATACCGTTTCGAATAACCTAACTTTTCGTAAAAGTTTAAGCTGTTAGGATAAATCTATCCAAGTTGAGGTACCTACTACTTAAATTATCTAAACCAAATAAAGTTTATAAATTTATATCACAAAGAACATGTAACATTCCGAAAAAGAAAATATACTTATAAAATACACGACGAAATTAAATAAGAGTTTTCAAAATAAATGCAAAAAACTTAAACGTTTAAGATGTGATCTACACTGCATTGATAACTTAGTAATGCCGCATTATCTCGTTGCATTTTAATTTGTTTGTGAAAAGGTTTTTCAAACGATCTCACTTCTATATTGATATGATAATTTTGTTGTATTTTAGATAACTTTTTGAGATATGGCACAAATCTTATCGTCTTTTTTCAGAATGTTTTATTCTAAAAGAAATAAATGCAAGTTGGCATAATATCCCCCATAAAATTTTTCTTTGGCTTTGTGTGTTCTCACTGTCTTAAATACTTTTATTCCTGCTCTATTTATACTTCTATAGATATTTGTTACGTGTGATATGTTAAATATTTGATCTTCAATATGATATTAAATGAATTCGTCCGTGTAAACCCTGATTAGATATGTATGTCTCGAACGTTCAGACAAAATGCGAATCCAAGCAATTTCCTACAATATAAGTAAATAAAATATTTTTACAATCCGCAGCCATCTTATGGTTGACCTTAAGATTTTAATTTTGAGAATATAATAGCAATAATTAATTAATATTAATAATAATCTAATAAATTTTCATTAACGAGACGTCCGCTACGTTGGTCGACATTTAAATAATAAACCACTATACTCATAGAGAGAAATCCGACAATGGATACGTATTAAATATAATTATGTTAATGAATACCTAACATCTAAGTAAATTTATACAGAAGAAAACTTTAATTTTGTTACATGATTTGGAATCATGCGTACGTATACGATCATCGAACAGATGCATGTCGAAGACCCGCAAACCGAAGGCGCGTGTGGAACGGCCATTTCTCATTCTATAACACCCTGTATTCAAGGACGCCGGCGGAGCGGCGGCCTCGAAGCGATTGCCCAAACGTCAATGTCAAACTTTGTCCGTAAACACTTCGCACTTCGCACATCCCATGACAGTTCGGAAACTCGTACCAATATTTTAATGGCATGAAGACGAACGAAGGCACGGCTACTTATACATTGATCATTACTGAAGCCAAAATAGAATACAAATATTGTTCAATTAGACGTCAACACTTTTGTACTTTCGAAGATTCTAAGAAGTCTTTAAATTTTATTTAACAACATTATTTTTTTTTTATTTTTTTATTTATCTTAAATTTTGGTTATTAACTTCTAAATAATTTGTATTTAAATTTAGATTTGGCGATCCGAAAAAGTCTCTTTAAAAAATATTTTCTTTGTTAATTTACTGTTAAAAATTTGTACGTTCCGTTTTGTACAGTTACCGATTCTAATTTGACACTAGACATTTAATTTATCGAAAATTGATTTTATAAAATGTTATATTCTCTTTAGAATATAGTTGGCATTATTTTGGCAGTACTAGAAAATATGAATACTTTAGTATTGCTCTGAATTACATAGTCATATTGAACACTGTTCGAACATCGATTCTCACAGGAGCCCCGTGTCGCAAAGTCCAATATCGAAGACACTACGCGACTCCGCGTCGCAACAATACTGTTCATTTTTAAAACTAACGTCAATATTTTACTACCCTTATAATACACAATTAAACATTAATAAAATGCGGCAGAGTCCTGCGTTTTGGCATTGTCCGTATATTGCACATGGATGGTGTCCGCGGGGCGGGGCCGCGGGCGCGGCGCGGCGGCTCAGGCGGTCGGCTGAGGTCATTGGAGGCCCGGCAGCTGCGGGTGGTCGGCGGCCAGGTCGAACAGGTGGTGCGGCGCCGGCGCCAGCGCGCTGTGCAGCGCCGACGTCTTCAGCAGCCGCTTCAGCATGCCGCTGGAGCCGCGGTGCTGCAGGCTCTTGTGCGTCGTCAGCGAGTTCTTGGTCCTGTACCTTCGGTGGCAGAACTCGCACACGTACAGCGTGTCGGACTGCTCGTGCTTGTCTTGGAAGTGTCGCTTCAGGGAGTAGTAGCAAGAGAAGGTCCTGCGGCAGTAGGGACACTCTTGCGGCTCGTTGATCCCGCCGGCGGTGGGCGGGGGCATACGGAGGGGCGGTACAGCTGGAAACGAAACGGGCTCATGTCACAGCTGTCACACTGGCGCTTAGCACGAGCGGGAATCTTGCGGCGTTTCCTAGACTTTAGCATTTAAATTGACCAGCAATTAGGAAACGACGAGACTGAAGAGAGAAGACACTAAATATTAAATTATGTTCATAGAAATTCACATGTCAATACAGTTTTTGGAAATAATATTGTTTGTTTTACCTTATTCACACTGAGATATTGTTGAAAGCATTCGTGCCTGAAAGGAATCGCCGCAAAGCTCGCTCTCGTGCTGATGACGCGACATCATACAATTTAATAATCCTCTCCTTGTTCCGATATAATAGTAATGAAATTTAGAATTTTTGAAGCTTGTAAATATATAGCATGTACAATAGAAATATTCATACTAATATGCACTGTACACATTGACTAACTACACAGTAATCACGAGGATTGATATTGAAAAAATTAAGGAAATTCTCTCAACCACAATGACACAATAACACGTAATAACAAAAATGATAGAAGCATGCTCCAAGCAACACAACAACGTCAAAACTGCGAAACCCGATGGGAGAGGGGCTTTGGGGGCTTAACAAAGAAATAATAATAAAAAAAAACGAAAAAAAAACAAAAAAAAAGGAAAGAACTCAATAAAGAACCTTAACCTATCTCATCTATTAATTATCAATGTTATCAGCATTAGTTGGTCTTTCTAGAAACGTTTTCTAACCTTTTTCAGTGTTGCAATGCATAGCTGTTGGCTGGTTGG
>NW_024045134.1:2239891-2293384 GCF_012273895.1 Zerene cesonia | reverse complement strand
GGGCGTGCGGGGCGTGCGGCGCGTGCGCGTGCGGCGGCGCGTGCGCGAGCGGCGCCAGCGGCAGCGGCGGCTTGTCGGCCGACAGGTTCTGCGGCTGCGGCGGCGCGCGCTGGCGCCGGTGGTAGATGCTCTTGTGGTTGTTGAGCGAGTTGAGCGTGCGGAACACCTTGTGGCACAGCGAGCAGCGCGCCGAGTGCAGCGGCTGCAGGTGCTGCTGCTCCGTGTGCCGCTTCAGCGTGAGGCGCGTGGACAGCAGCTTGCCGCACACCTCGCAGCGGTGCCCCGCGCCCAGCGGCCCCACTGCGCCACACATAACGACCAACATTAGCGCATTAGTCAATACACACCCACCCCCAGGGAAAGGGCACACCAACACCACCGCTCGCATCCGACAGGTCCCATTCCGGAGGAACCAATTGGCACAGATCGTGTGCCGCCGACTTGGCGTTTCGAACCTGTCGTGAGGCAATTTTACGTGATTCGAACGAAATTGACTAATGCGCTTAAAAACGTTGGTAGTTATGCGTGTACCGATCACAGGTGTCCCAATTGGTTCCCAGAGCGAGGCGTGCGAGCGCGGGGCGGCGCGCGCGCACGCTTGCGGCGCTCACAGTATACATTACATACATTATATAGGTCAATGCGCATGCAAGATACACGTAAATCTATGCTATGTACATGTTAGGAACATATCGCGTTACATAATTTTTTTAAACTTAACAAAGGTCTACGGGCAAGAGTATGGCGATTTAGGTGGTTAGGATGGCAGCTTAGTTTCCTCGAATGGCAACGTGTATGGCAACGGTTTCTGGCGTCAATTGACCGGGTAGAACGGGCCCTGGCCGGAGGGCGGTTGCTGCTTGCGGTGATAGATCGACTTGTGGTTTCTCAAGCTATTCAGGCTGGAGTATACGCGCCGACAAATGTTACAGACGGGCTCCCTGGAGGGTCGCATATGAACGTTTTGTATGTGCCGTTTGAGCCGCGTCAGGGATGACAGACTCTTGTTACAGGGCTCGCATCGGTACTCTTCCTGGGGGGTGCGGGCGCCACCTGGTCACAACACAAGCAGTTAACCCCATGGAAGCTTCCGAACGCACTTTTAATGCACTCACTATCGTAGCCTCTCGACTTTACAAGCACCGCCACCCCCCACGTTTGATGATAGTCATCCGACGCGCCGATAGCCAAGCGGTATTAGTAACGCATAATTTTGTTTCTCTAATTCGACCTACGTCTTAGTAAAGCTCAGCCATGATTGATGAAATCAGATGTTTTCATAACAAACGTCGGCCGCGTCGTCGAGTGCGGTTTCGGATATCTCGAACAAAAGCGTTAGTATTTCTTCAATGAAATGTCTTTTTTAATATAAACTGATACCACAAAACCATTGCTAAAATTCCATTGTCTGATCTTGTGTGCCCCAACGTTACTTCCCAAGACAATTATGATTGAGGGTAATACGAGACTGTTTTAAGAAATATGAATGATTCATGGGAGCGTTTAAGTAATTGACTTGTAAAATTTTGTCAAATTCGCGACGCTACGATAACGGATTTTCTTCCTTTTTCTTCTTTTGCACGTTGAATTTTTTTTTTTTAATTTATAGCCAATGTATAGTACAATGTTAAGTGCATATTTTAATGATTTGGAAAAGAAAATAAATTAAAAAATAAAGGTGGGTTAAATAAAATTTTGGGAGGTCGTTCGGGAATTGTGGGAGGAGGGATCGTCCTAATACTTTCAAGACACATCTATAAAACAAGCTAGCAATCGTTTGTAAAGTAAACATTAAACTATAGTTACAATACATTAACATGCACGGCACGTTGCGTTTTGGTTCAATGATCAATTCTCGTTTCACAGAGCCGACAGTCCGACAAATGATTTTGTGCCTGCTACGGATGTCCATCGAACCATAACACAATAAGCTAACATTAATATTGAGTACAGAACACAGAGCACAAAATGAAGACATATAGAGGTTAGGAGGAGATATATTAATATACATATATTATAGAATGTCACGTGATAATTGCCTCATACAATTTTAAAATATAAAACCTAATAATGATATATAAACCTAATAATGACAGAGCAGAGAGGAAGCGGTGATGGTGGCATACGACAGACAGTGCATTAAAAATATCGTTTGGTTCAATATAATATGTTGGTAATGCATAAAATAAACTTGTTGCTAGACAAGCTGTTACTCACCTTGTGATGTGCCAGCCATGTTGTCAGTCAGGGGACTCTGCAGACCTGAAATTATTTCATGACCTCAAAAATCTTTCTTACTCAACGATAACATTTTCAACGTATTCAATTTCATAAGTTCACTGTTTGAATTAGTAGAATACAGTAGTTAATTCCTACCGGCCAATGTAGACGAAGGGTCAGTGAGCGACATTGGGTAGTTAAAGTTGTGTGAGGGGCCAAATATTTTGGTGTCGGCTGGCGATATGAAAGGCGGTTGTGGCATCTGTGGCGGTGGCGTGCGGTCGTCGGCGTCGGCGGAGCTGGCGCGTGATGGCGGTCCTCCCTGAGGCAAACACGGATAGGCATTAAACTCTATACTGTTTAACATCTGTTAGCACTTAATCTATGATTGTTTGGATTTATCTCGTAATATGATACTAAACTGTGATAGTTAAAAGTACTATTGAGTAGTGAAGTCCCGTGTCCCCTAGTGGGGTATGGGGCAGATGATGTACATCTGTTTCACTGATCGATTTTCTTTACGGACAAGTAGGTGATCAACCTTCTGTGTCCTGCCAGACCGAGACATTTTTTTTTTTTTTTTTTGTGCGTCCCCACCGGGAATTGAACCCAGGTCCCCTCGGTTCTACGCTCACGCGTTAACCACTGTACCAAGGAGGCGGTCGACTATTGGGATATGTTTATAATATACAACTTAAAGTCTGGCGAACAAAACGAAGTACATGCATTTTGAAAAATTTGGGTTGCTTGAAAAAATCTTAGAAACATTAGGTGAGTAAAACTTATACAATATAATAAATATTTCGTCTTTATTCTACATCCGTCTGGGAAAAAGACGTAATGATAATTAACTAGCTGTTCGCTCAGACTTCGCCTGTAGTATGTAGCCAGTGAAGACGCAGTTTTCCAACGGTGAAAGAATATTCGAAATCTGTCCATCAGTTTTTGCATAAAACCGTTACAAACGTACAAAGATACAAAAGATTCCTCTTCATAATATTAAGTGTAGAAGACTAAATATAAACAAATGTTTTAAAAATACAGATTGACATAAAAGTCAAGTACTCAAGAATATTATATAACCACATCAAATATTATACAGCCATAGGCAGTACAACTTATCTCAGAGAGAACCATTCTCGAACTATTAAAGTTAGCGAGCAATCTAACTTAGTAATAACTTTTTGTGCCTAAGCTTTGCTCTGAAAATCAGGGCTTTGATAAGAAATGCGCCGTACTTAAATACAGGTCTTTGTATAATGGTACTGGAAAATATTTACGAAATAATGATATATATATATATATATATATATATATATATATATATATATATATATATATATATATATATATATATATATATATATATATATATATATATATATATATATATATATATATATATATATATATATATATACTTATATCCTTCCTACTAATATTATAAATGCGAAAGTTTGTAAGGATGTGTGTGTGTTTTATTTTTTTTTCACGCAAAAACTACTGAACCGATTGCAATGAATATAATTTGGTACGTAGACAGCTGGATAATTGGAATAACATACAGGCAACTTTTATCCCGATATTCCTGCAGGATACGGACATACGCGGGTGAAACCGCGCGGCGCAGCTAGTATACTATATATTACTATCAATCGTCTATAATTGTGTCAATAAGTTTTGTTTTTAGGGTATCAAAGGCTTTATTACTAAGAAATGTAATCTTACTGCTTATCTATCAATATGTCCGTCCGTCTGTATGTATGTGTGTCTGTCCGTCTGTACCGTGGACCGTGACAGGCAGTTTAAATTTCTAGTAATAGTGTGTATTTTTTTTTGTTTTATCATAAAATAATATAAAAGTCGTTTAAGCAACGGTTGGCAAGGTCGTAAATTGGATTGGTGACCAATTTTTTTAAATAACTTGACCGATTTAAATTTTTATCCGAAGTAAATATGAAATAAAATAACATTAAATATATAAATTTATTATTTTTATAGTTTGTAAAATATAATGGCGCCTTTATACTATTTTTTAATTTATTTTAAACTTATTGCACAAACTATTAAATATTAAGTCTCAAGAAAAAGGTTTGTTTATTTTGTTTTAAGCTAAATTTTTTGTTTTCCTTAACATCATATTTTGTGGTTTGCATAATCTGTTATAGTGGGAGTAAACTCGTTTTAGCTTCTACATAGTTTTAGCGTTCAGTCTAAGTTAATAATTATTTAGCATTCCCTTAATTATCACTACGTAGTATAAAGCAAAGTCGCTTCTGCGTCTGTCCATAACGCTTAAATCTTTAAAACTACACAACGGATCTTGATGATATTTTTTACATAGATAGAGTGATTCATGAGTAAAGTTTATATGTATATAACATCTATTAAACCTATATTACCGCGGGCAAATACTAGTAAAAACAATTATTATATGACATTTTAGTCCAATTCCTAAATTCACACACGCATCAAACTGTCCACGGTCACACAGCGCTATGCGACGTTGAGAGATCGCTAGTAAAATTAACAATTGATCATCGTGATTGCAATCAGCATATCCCCTAAATAGTTTTATACAAACAACTTCCTGTACCGGTGACCTTGGTTAGAAATGTGTTCTAGTTCTTGAGAACTCTCCAATTGAATACTTCGACTCGTATTGCAAGTGATGATACTGTTATTTGAGAATTGGTTGTTAGAAGAATTCTGTGAGCTATTGCGATATGGGTTGTGTCTGTCAGGTTTTTCGGGTGTTTTAAGTGTGGGTTTATATTGGTATGATGGTTTATTGTAGTTTAGTGCTTCTAGAATTCTAATTTAGGCAATAAATGTTTAAGTTTGTTTAATCTTAACTCTGAGTTAGGAAAATTGCGGTATTTGTAAGAAATATGATATTGAAATTTTCTTTAAAAACTATTAAAGATTTGAAATCTCGTTATGATCTTTGCGGACAATACAAAAATGTATCGAAGATGACGATTTGTCTAGAAGATATTTTTCGTAAATGATAAAACAACCTGATCTTATTAAATTTATATTTAATAAGATCAGGTTATATATAGTTTTAGTAAAATATAGTTTGCATTGTAAGGCATCATTTTCTTTGCCATTAAAACCTACGTTATCTGTGAGTGTTATAGGCTATATTTAATTTCGTTTATATCCCGGTTCAGCCCGGGCGAAGCCGGGAGGCTAGTTTATATAACTCAGGTAAATTAGAGAAAATTAACCGATTGTTAATTATATTCGGTTAAGTACTCTCTAGAATGCAATATGATATAACATTTTGATTCATTCATTCCGACATTAACTTTTTGTGTTCGCAGTAAAAACTGTTTTATAAAAGTATGTTTATTTACATTAAGCGATGTCTATTCATGCACCATCCACTGTGTAATTATAAAACAGAAATTAATAATTAAATAACCCCAGTAATTAAGGACGGGGATGAGGATAGTTTTATTTTATCCCTTCTATCCTCCAATTATATAAATATCAAAGTGTTTTTCAGACAAGTGATTTTATAATAAGGTGGTTCGAAGTTGCTTGGATATCTTTTTTTAATGATTAATTAATAGCAATAAGAGTAATAAGATAACAAGCCAGAAGTGTCAATTTTTTACTTTTTGATTGGCGCGATCCGCGATGTAATTGCGACAGATTTATTTGTGATTTGTGATATTATATTTATCTGCGGTGACGGATTGAACTATATTTTTCTTCAATCTTTATTTATTTATAAGCAGTGGCGTAGCTAGGGGGACAAGGGCCCTGGTGCATAGGGAAAGTATCGGGCCCTCCTCCCCTCTTTCCGCCTTCCTCCCCTCTTTCAAAGCTGAGGTTAGAGGGCCCCCTGAGCTCCGGGGCCCTGGTGCACTGCACCACCTGGCCATATGATAGCTACGGCACTGTTTATAAGCCATATTGCTGTTAATATATAGAAGATTAACTTTATATCGTATGATGAAGAGGTTCATATAACTAGAATTGTAATTTATTTATTTTATTTGTATTCGGTAAATCGTTTAAGGGCAATTTTGAAGAATTTTAATTTTAATTTTTTATGTTCTATGGGGCTTTATACGTTTAAATTTTGTTATATTTACCCGACTGGAAGAAATGAGGTGGATTCAATTCGATGGTATTTTCAACCGAGTTCAATAAGTAAGGTTAATAGTTCAACTGTAACTTTTTTGGTTTTGTTACCACAGAAATTTCGACTAGTTTAACTGAAAGCCATTGCTCCCGTTTTTGTTCTGAAAGCAATTTAGTTGTTTAGTTAAAAATATTGATGTTATATTCAACACACAAAGAACAGAGAGATTGACAGAGATTGCAATAGGGTGGGGTAATATGGTGGAAGGTTGCTTACCATTTGTCTATGATGCGAATGAGGCGGCGTATCATCAGTGCTGCGGTCTATGTCGGCGTTTGTCGGGCAGATCATGTCTAGCGGCTCGTTCTTGACCTCGTCCATGAGCCTCGGCGACGGAGACAGCGAGTTCGACACTCCATTCCCATTATTCGGCTGTTCGTGAGCCCGCGTGTTGTTCAGCAGCGAATTCTTTGTGGAGAAGTCATGTATCTGGGGCTGCTCGTTGTTGTTATCGTGGCGGACGCGCTTGATGACGTCGGGGGAGTTGTCCGCGGAGCGGGAGAGGCGGCGGGGGGGCGCGTGCAGCCGCCGCAGGGGGGGGTGCAGCAGCGCCTCCTCCAGCTTGTCGGTGTACGGCGTGTGCGGCGTGTGCGGCGTGTGCGGCGTGTGCGCGGGGTGCGGCGGCGTGTGCGGGGAGGGCGCGGCGTTCGCGCGGGCCAGGCTCTGCACGAGCGGCTGTGGATATGATACATTGTGATGGGACTGATTTTAAGCACACTTCTGTTAGCTTCACCTGTATTTGTATAACCGACTTAAGACTCGATTTTGACCCAATTAAATCGGCAGATTTACTATCTTAAACTCATCGAGGATCGGTGACAATACAAAACTTTGATTAGAATCGTCACGATTGAATAAACTGCATTTTTTAGATTTTAAAATAAACCAAATATAATGATTTAACAAAAAATTCACTATGAATAGATTAGTTCGCAAATTGTTATGTGTATTTATGTATGTACAATTATAAAAGGACATCTGTATTTGTAAAGGTGTTATATAGTATAAATAAATGTGTTACAGAATATTCAGAATACTGTTAAAATGATTACAAAAAATACTTCTAAAATATATGCAACATGAGTTATTTATAATTTACACGCTTTATTTATTTGTGTTTTCAGTGTTTTGCGTCATTCTTAATAAAAATAATACTTTAACCATCAAAACTTAAATATGGCGAAATTAAAAACATTGGCCGATAGTTGCTAGTTAAATAGTCCTAAATAGTCTAGACAGTAGATATCTATTGTAATTACGCAGTTTAATTTACTTTGCCGTAGATAAAATACTTTTTTTAATTAATGTCTGAAATAGACACACGTTTTGAATTAAATACATTGAAAATTGCACGACATGTAATACTTTATGTATTTAATCGTCCGAAAAGATATCTTCCGGCTAACCGATTCTTTACCAAGTAACAGTTGAAAAAAAACTTGAACATACTCTTAAACTATAGTATCAACTTCATCGCTTCACTTGCTTTTATATAGAGGATATGAAACATTTCATCCTTTTTTTATAGTGGGGAAATCTTGCATAGATACCCACGTCCCCCGAGGATGGAGTCTTGGGTTATGTCGGATTCTTACCGACCGCTTGAGTGAAGGAGCTTGACGATAATCAGAATAATAAGATTAACTCATTATTGTATTGTCGCCGATTCTAAAGTCTCGAGTCTAAAGGTGTCGGTTACATACAAACATACAGGTGAAGTTCATATAAGCGTTTTATAGAAACAGATAACATCACGTTATTGGTATCATAAATTAAGGTACTACTTATAGTTGTTTTATCCTGAGAGCTTAACGTCTTAATATTCAACCGACATCCCAAAAACGAAGTCTCAAATTGACTGTATTATAGTTATATACGAGTATATAGTAACTCGATAACTCCGTGGGTTGTCAACCAATGGGCATGTGATTGATAGGGAAATGTCTTTTGATCCCATTTTAGAGTCTGGTCTTGTACCTTTCGAGACGTCCATGACCATTTTTGTGGGTAAGTATCATTTAATAACCAAATTGGAGATCGTAAAAATCCCATTATTGACGCAAAGACATTATATATATCTATGTATATAAAATTTTCGTGTAACAAAGCTAAATACCATACTCCTCCGAAATGGCTGGATTATCATTAAATTGAGAGAGCATATCGGAATCTGAGTATAAGCAACATCTATATAATACCCCTAGATGATAAGAGTAAGGCAGAACAGCCTCCCGCGGTCAGCTAGGCTACATAAACTCAACACATATCAGGTACGTACCCCCTGGGCGTCATCATTATGCGTGAGGCCGGAGACTCGCAGGACCTCAGCGGTCTTCAGGAAGGAGGACAGGCTCCTCTGGTGGACGTTCACCTCGCCGTGGTATATGAATTCGACCAGCGCGTGCAGGTCCGTGAACGCAACGTCTTGAAGCACGATCACTGGGTGCTTGCATGGTGTTGACTGGAAGGTTGGTGTGGTTTTAGGACCGTGGTGGTTTTGAATTTAATTGGAGAAGTTCCCTCCTGAATCTTTAATAACGGTTACAAAATCCTTGCTATTCTAAATTCGGAAGTAACTCCGTCTGTCTTATCTGGCCTGAATCACTGAACCGATACGGATGAAATTTGGTACATGTCATAAAATGTGTCACGTAAACTGCAAATACATTATTAACATTATACTAGCAGTCCGCCCCGGCTTCGTTCTTGGTATTTATGGCTTCACCCATTGAAGATGCAGCTCTCTTATAGTGAAAAAAATTGAAATCGATCCAGCAGTTTTTGTGAAATCATTACAAACATATATAAAGAACAAAGATTTTCCCTCTTTACAAAATAAGTTTAGATTTAAAAACAAAAATAATGTTTAATTACGTAATTATCATCTTATCATGATAAAGAAATCGTAATTATTTTTGATGCAATGAAATCAATTATCCACTCGAGTTTATTATATAATAGATTTCTATAGACATACTTACATACAAATAATGATCGATTGTAACAATATTTTCACATACAACCTAAATATAGCTAATATATAGCTTATGCTCCATATATATATTTTAAAAATTAAAAAAAAAACCATAAATACTCCTTGACTGACACTTTTTTGTTTTTTTATTTTCTCACGAAAATAAGGGATGGCCTAAATAATTTTTTCACTAGAGCTGTCAAGCAATGTAACGCACCATAATTCAGGAGTTCCTTATTACTTATACTTTTGTTTTTTTCGGGTTGCCAGTCAACTTTCCACTAGGTCTGTCAAACAATTTATTTAACACTAAATAAGTGATCCATAAGTTACGATGCTTACCTTCAACAATTCTCTGAAATACGGGCTGCAAGCCGACAGCACCACGCGGTGCGCCTTGAGACTCTTGCCATCACACGCGAGGGTGACGTCAACGAAGTCTTCATCATCACGAAGGTTCTCGAATGCGCTAGTTATACTGCTCTGGTAGTTGTTCCAGCGGAGGCAGAAGTGCTGTGTGTCCACCATTTTGTTTAGCGTGTCATGTGTCCAGGATCTGGTGGAGATTATACAATTAGTGGATCGATCAAGAAACTTAAGAAAGCTGTTATTATTGAATTTGAATTTGAATTCATGTTTCAATTGTATAACAGATTTTATTTAAATTTAATTAGAAATTTAAATAAAATTCTGTATGTTAGTCTATGACGCCTCCTTGGTACAGTGGTAAACGCGTGAGCGTAGAACCGAGGGGTCCTGGGTTCGATTCCCGGTGGGGACAATAAAAAAAAATGTCTCGGTCTGGCAGGACACAGAAGGCTGATCACCTATTTGTCCATAAAGAAAATCGATCAGTGAAACAGATGTATATCATCTGCCCCATACCCCAGTAGGGGACACGGGACTTCACTTTTTATCTTAGTCTACTTCATACAGACCAGCTTACGGCTTTAGATTACAATGGAGCAAGCCGCATGTTGACACTAGCGTAATGCAAAAAATACATAAAACCCTCAAATTGGGTCACACTAAGCATAACTCGGACGTTGGACGCTAACAAAAAAGCGTTTTACGCAACAAAATGTTTTAGTGGATTCTATGTAAAAAAGTTGTAATTTTATTGAAATCATAAAGTTTTAATACGATGAGCATATTTACTAGACATCAATTTTCGAATTCTTTCGAAATTCTTTAATATAGAACTTTACCCCGGCCTTACTTGATGAGGATCATAGTCAGACGAAATTTAAATGGGACCAGACGGCAGGCACCAGCTTTCAAATAAGAAAAGAATCATAAAAATCGGGTCACCCAGTGAAAGATTATGACTGTTTTAGTCTGTCTGTTTTTCACGTCTAAATTACTGGATCGATTTAGATAAAATCTCACACAAAAATAGTGCGACCTTAAAAAGTACATAGGCTAATTTTTATTTCGGAAACCTTACGGATATGATAACTATGAGGATATTACTCCAGATGAGATATTTCTTTGACTATGCGGCTAAAGCTAGTTTATAAAAATCTCTTCTATATTAAGCATTGCAATTGTAGATTTACTACCTTTAAAAGCACGTAATATAATATCCTACTAATATTATAAATGCGAAAGTTTCTAAGGATGTGTGTATGTTTGTTGCTCTTTCACGCAAGAACTACAGAATCGATTGCAGTGAAATTTGGTACGTAGACAGCTGGACAACTGAAATAACATATAGGCAACTTTTTATTCCGATATTCCTACGGGATACGGACTTACGCGGGTGAAACCGCGGGGCACAGCTAGTAATATTATAAATGCGAAAGTTTGTAAGGATGTGTGTGTTTGTTGCTCTTTCACGCAAAAACTATTGAACCGATTGCAATGAAATTTGGTACGTAGACAGCTGGACAACTGGAATAACATATAGGCAGCTTTTTAACCCGCTATTCGGATACGGACTTACGCGGCTGAAACCGCGGGGCGCAGCTAGTAACATACAAAAACGAACTAAAAAATTTCACGCTGGCTTCCACATAATCACGGTGGTCCATAGCGCATTTCTAAATCGTAATATCGCGAAAGACACCCGATCTATCATTGTTATCAGAACGGTCAGTGGGTTCTATTGTCTACGATTTGTTTAAAAACACGAAACGAATCTTTTGCTGAATATGACCATTTTATGTGTGGCGGTAAAGTTGATATTTGCTGGGCGTCACTCCTGCGCAGTTGGTATGTGATTGGGTTAAGTGTATTGTGATTAGCGTATGCAATTGACTTGAAGCATGTTTTATGTGGAATTTTATGTTAATGAGAATTTATTCTAATTATTTATTTCGTTATTTAACGAACTGAAACAACTGGTTTGTTATTGGAGCACTCCTAGAACACAAAATGCTTGTATCATATGCTACTTATCCTACTAATATTATAAATGAGAATTTGTAAGGATGTGTGTGTGTTTGTTGCTCTTTCACGCAAAAACTACTGAACCGGTTGCAATGAAATTTGGTACGTAGATGGCTGGACAACTGGAATAACATATAGGCAACTTTTTATCCCGATATTCCTACGGGTATATTATAAAATCGCTCCGTTGCGATATGAAAGTGAGACATACAAATGCACTTTACCATCAATTATTTTAATATTTATCAACTATATTTATGTTAAAATAAACAATAGAAAAATGTTATGCATTTTAAAAAAAGTATCGCAGTCTTATATTAAATAAAATTTATGCCCAAAAAACCATAAAGATAGAGAATTTCTTCTTACAAAGAATATGGATGTTCCATACACATTCTCCAACAGATAAATAGATACGGATGAAATTCGAACGCAGTGATAGATTGCAATACGAAATAGTCTTTAAGACTTATATAGACAACAGCTTGTAACATGCTAAAAGTGTTATGGAAAATTCACTGATGCCTTTTTAAAAACAATACTTCGCACAATAACAACAATTCACAACGTGATATACTTAACAAAATACAACTCTTTTGTATTGTAAATCACGTGTTGTTTGAAGCGAGTATTGTTAATGTCTAAACTTTAACTTATTCTTTAAGAATTCCCGAATTTGTATGGCCGCAAAGTTCAGCAGAAAACGCTGTTATATTTTATATGACTTCTGTGTATATATATATCTGTATATTGTAGTACAACCCTTTTCGATGAGTTAAAAAATAAATGAGATAAAGAATATGAAATCACTAGCTGCGCAATGCGGTTTCACCCGCGTAAGTCCGTATCCCGTAGGAATATAGGGATAAAAAGTTGCCTATATGTTATTCCAGTTATCCAGCTATTTACGTACCAAATTTCGTTGCAATCGGTTCAGGAGTTTTTGCGTGAAAGAGCAACACACACACACACACACACACACACACACACACACACACACACACACACACACATCCTTACAAACTTTTGCATTTATAATATTAGTGGGATTAGTAGGATTCATAACACTTCTGTTTGAGATTAAAATCTTCATTCGTTCGTTCTTTTAGTCCATTTTTCTGAGCAACTGGAATAACATAGAGGCAACTTTTTACCATGATATTCGTAATTCGACTTACGTGGGTGAAACCGCGGGGCGCAGCTAGCAGTTATAATAGTTCGAGTCATGAGTTGAAGCTTATAAGTGTGTTCCTTATAAAGTCCACGTGGAAATGAATAGAATTAGTTTCGATCTGTAATTCCGTCTATCGCTTCACAGCATAACGCACAGCGTTTTCCCAACAAGAATAGCTGTTGCCATAAGCACTACTTATTATATAAATTGCACAATATATTTGCAATAAGACAATATAAAGAAAACAATATAAAAACGGGTCACGTTTGATAATAAAGCTTCCACATTCTTGCAGATAGTGGTGTTATGACAGCTGTTAATTATGCATTTGGCCTATTTTTTCCATTAATTGCTACATTTATTAATGATAGATGTGGACAGGCAATAAAAAGTAAATAATTTAAGCACACAGTTATTATGCGAATGGGACAAATTGTAAAAATATGACATACATACGTAATTTTATATATACTAGCTGTGACTCACGGCGTTACTCGCGTAGTACCCGGTTAAACAGCCTATGTGCTAATCAAGAGTATAATCTATCTCTGTATCAAATTTCATACAAATACGATTAGCTGTTTTCGCGTGAAAGAATAACAAACATCCATCTATACTGATAAAATATCAAGTTTATTGTTATTATTTATTTCAATTATTTAATATAGTTTATTATTATTTATTTCAATTATTGTATACTGTAAAAATTTCATTAATTTATGAAATAAAAAATAAATTAAACTAAAACGTAATACGAATTTAGTTATATCAAATTCATCAACTCAAATTCGTAAAATCAGCTGTGAATCTTGTAAAAATTATCCAAAATATTTAAATATCGTTGAATAGAAATGGGGAAGTGTAAAATCTAAATATATTAAAACCAACAAAAATTAAATACATTTTTAATATTTCCCTCGTAAAAAACGGTTAAACTCGCCTTTGAAAATGTAATAAAATTATACATGAAATAAAAACTAATGCTCAAAGCTATGCTTAGACTAGATTTCTAAGTATTTTTTTTTTTTATATAAAGGGTGTCGTGTCGCAATGCAAATGTGCCATTCAATATAATGAAAAGATTCTAGGCTTTGTGCTGCTGGCCAAGTTATAAGCGGAGCGGATAGCGATTTATAAAGTCGAAGTATTTTCTTTCTTAATGTCTATTTTTACACAGTAATAATAATAGGGTCATGTGTTCACAATTTCACGTCAAACGCCTATTTTGCTTGAAAAGGAGAGGCGGGGGTAACCAGTTCAAAGCTGGAACCATCCCAGCTCCACCATAAAGCTAAGCTTGTGAGGGCTGCTGGAAGCCTCAGAGAGGGACTTAGAAGAACACTAGTGCCTTGCCCTGTACTCCGCAACCACCGTACAATGATGACGTGGACTACCGTTTCTTCAGTCGTCATGCACGCTCTACATGCTGTAAGTCATCCCTAAGTTAAAGGGATGCTTATTGAAGGGACCATGCCCTGTAAGAGTGTGTTTATACGTAGTTGCAGTCTTCGCAACTTAATTAATTAAATTTTAGGTGAAAAAATGTTCAAATATTCAAGTATCTTTATATTAATCCGGAAAAGAGTCTCTACTAATATTATAAATTTGCAAGTAACTCTATGTCTTCTTCACATCTTAACCTCTGTACCGTTTATTTTTCGCTGTTTCGTTACAGCGATATTGGACACGAGAATGGGATAGTTTTTATCTCGAAAAAATCCCCTGGAAACGTATCATATCTCTTGGATAAATCCCGGACTGTCTATTTACTACTTTTATCTCTAGATTTATTCAACTAGACTTCTTATAGAAGCACTTCTGAATCATAACATAGTATTAACATTAACCACCGGTTCGGAAAGCAGTTTCTACAGACAAGAACCGGCAAAAAATAAAGTTGCTCCTTTAAAACAATATCAATTTTACTATTTTATTCTATAAAACAATTGTACATGATGATTTAATGTCAATGAATGTGTTTTATTTTCATTATATCAATTTTTTTCCCTACTTTTCGGGAAACTAGTACTACAGTGAATAGTATCGCTTCCGCCTATGACTTAACCCCAAACCGTTGCCCCTACTTAACCAAACACCATCCATCTTTTGCTCAAAAGGTTTTTAACGCCTTTGCGATTGTTTCATTATATAAAGGTGTGTTACCTTGTCCGTTTATTTTAATATCAAATCCGATTTATTTAAGGATTATATTTGTGTAATAGTTTTGTATATACAAGGGGACTGTTAAACAGAATTAGTAATTGTTAAAATTGTTAGATATCACTGTATATATAATTTTATAATAGCATTATGGTGTCTGGTTTGGGTATTTAGTTCACTAGAATCTAGAATAGATGGCGTGGAGGATCTTTTATGTCTTACTGCCTTATAACTATCTAGATATATTTTATATTGTGTAACTTGTGAGAAAAATGAATACATATATTTTATTCAGGTAATATTTGAATTGTAAATAGTATTATAGTTTCAGATCGACTGTTTGTTCGTTGTGATTTAATTCAATAGGTAATTTAGCGATTTAAAAATTTCTTTCACATTTAGAAAAATGCATCTTCATTGACAGGCTATATACGTACTACGGGCGAAGCCGGGGCGACCAGCTAGTAATACACATTCAGTTAAATTATAAATAAATTAATAATTATTATTATCAATGCATTTAAACTTGGTGAAATCTCATTTTTAAGATAACGAATATTTCTGACCCGTCATCTGTTATGATATAATTCTAATGCCTTTAATCATAGTTTGTGATTTCTTATCAATGAGATATCGATTTGGCTAAGCGAGTGTCGGTCGAAGGAAATATATAATCTGTATAATTTATTGCGTTTTCAAACCGACTAATAAACGTTCTCAATTCGATAGATTTTTTTGGATTTGTTACCTTAGGAATTTCGGCTGGGTGAAACGATTTTGATGGTATTTTTGTTATTTGAAAGCTGACGCCACCCGTAAGTACAATTCTACCTAGTTCTCACAATTTGAAGGCAGTTAAGGTTTCTGTCAAAAATTACAATTTTTAGGTACACATTATGTAAGTAGCGTAAAGACTTCTTTAATTTTTCTTTTTCTCTTTAATTTTTATAGTTTTATGTTATCTGTGGTAAAAAAAGATATTTTCGTAATACGGTGATCGTAAGTAGGTTTGTGATGAATTAAAATATCTATATACATATACATAAAAATACAGAATGCAAATATTAAAAAGTTATGCAAACATTTGTCTATTTGTTTCAAAATTAAAAAAAAAATCTAGACTGGATAGGATCTAGAAGTTTGTTATTTGGCGTCCATTGTTGCAAATTTTATATTTATTCAGCATTCTATGAACAGTTTTTAATTTCAAAATGAACGTTTCACAATATTTCATAACGTTTGCATAAAAGTTCATCAATCGTCCGTTTTTACTTGTATATTGGTAAGCTTTAGCCCCCAGCTTCGTTCATGTATACAGGTTAGGCACTTAGGTTATCCAGGTATGTGTTTATCTATATGTCAAGCGTGGTGAATTGCTTGATCATCGGAGGCCCGTGCACCAGCAGTGGACACATGAATTATGAGCTGATGATGATTACATGGCCACACTCTCATCTTACTGAATTCTCGTAAACGGCATTGGCCGATTCATGTCTACAGACGAAACCGCGAGGTAAGGCTTGTATTTCAGTAATAAGCAGTCTGACATCCTCATCAATATAAAAAAAATTACGACCTATGTATTCTCGGACTTACATATTATAAAAAAAAAATAAAAATAAATGGCCAGTCCATCTCGAAGGAGTTTCGTTACAAACATTTTATGAATAAAAATTAGAAATAAGTTGGTAAAAAGAATACAGATTAGTAAAATATGTGTGGTAATTGATATTTTGATACTGTAAATATATAAATAAAACGAATTTTAACGTACGGATCTCAAATTCTTATCATTTTGCAATAACATAAAATGCATACATAGATAATGTGAATTCTTATTTATAAAAACTTTATCTACATTATAGATTATATATTGGAATATGACACTTTTCGGGAGTGTATATATTTCATTCCTTAATGACGTCACGTTTAAATTTAGAATTATAAGTTGTTTTATGGGATTCAATTGAGACCTTTGTGTCGCAATTTCGTGTCAGATGTCATTTGAGAAATATGTTTTATTTGGGAATCCTGTTTGCATTTCAATTATGGTTTATTTTGTCTTACCTGACTCTTACATCAAATTTTAATACAAAGGTTATTTCTATATTTCGTTATTCATTAAATTATATATATACATGACGTCATAAAATGGCGCAGCAATAATCCTATTCTTGTTCTATTAATTTTATTCTAATAATCGCATTTCTTTATTCTTTCTCTGTTTCCAATAACAAGAACAATTTTTAACATTTTAAAATAAAACGAAATTAAAATAAAGTAGGTCAATATATTTAATACAAATATCTTATGTAATCAAGAAGCGATAACTTCTCTAAGGACTTATTTCGTTTTTCCCGACTTCGAAGATACATATTGTATCGTAATTCATATATCTAGACTTCAAAAAGCGGCAAATATGAAATTGTCTTTAATGGAGTGCATGTAATTAAATTGTTGACCTTACAAATTAAACGAATATCGTTATTTGACGGTCAATGTCGAAACATATATATTTCATTTATTTATATATGTATTTCATCATAATTATCACATGCCATAACGGGTTTCGTTCAAAACGTTGCGGATAAAATATCTAAAAACATATTGTATTTTAGGTATATTTAATAAATTAGACCTGTCGGGAATGCGATAGCCACACGTTATCGCGGTTTTTTTTTGTAAATTTAGCGCTTTATCAAAAACCTAGGCTACCTGATATCTTATCACGCGTATAGTTTAGGTTTCAGTGTGATTCTAGTGTTGAAGCTAACGAAATTTTTGTGATAAATTACATGTATATAAATCGTTTTGGTGGGCAAATTATTACTCTGCTTTCATACATGTATGGACAATCCAAAGAATGTTGTCGTTTAAAAACCACAGGACAGTTCTATGGCATAATTGTTAATGACATATGAAAAATTAAAATGTAAAATTGACATGTTTTTAAAAGAGAAACTAGAGAGTTTCTTGTCGGCTCTCTGAAATTATTTACCATACCGGTAGTAAATGGTAATTTATGTATTTTGAAGATTCAAAGGCTTACTTCTATTACAGGATGTAAATGTCTGTTTGTTCGTTGACTTGGTAATCGCGGAATAGTTTAAACATCGTATTTGTATATAGAAATTAAAGAATTTTCAACGCGATTTATTCATTATATTATTAACCCGACGTTTCGACTTACAGCGAGCGTGGTCACGGGGAGACTGGGTCTCCGTTCAGTCTAAAAACCGTTAAGAAGTCTTTAATTCTAACAGTACAATACTATCGTAAAATCAAACACAAGAAAATACTATCGTATATGTAATTTATATATATTTAAAACATTTAATCTCTACAGTAGGTGTTTTTGTTTGTGGTTAAGTGGATTCACCTCTAAACATATATGGAACAAAGAATTATTCATCTAACAAACTTTGCTATGTATGAACACCGTCTTCGACTATATTAATTTAAAAATTTCATCCGAACCGATGCTGTTGTTTCATCATGAAACTGCAACAGACATCCAGACTCGCACATCAAACTGTAACACGGATAGATGTACATCAATTATAGCATATATTTTTCTATTTGCTTTGAAGATATATCGCCATCTGTATAATCGCAAAAGACCTTGACTATTTCCAATGTATTCAAAGACACGGATATAATTATTTTTTGTTCAATTAAAAGTATTCATTAAACGGTTTATTTTGTCATTTGTACATAGATTGTTTTTTAATTTCAATTTATGTTGTAAAACGTACTTAGATTCAACTGATAATAGGATGAATTTTCCGCCATTTGTGACGTTATAGATTATTTTTTTGCGTTTGCTGCCTCAGAACTATCGACTGGGTGAACCGATTTTGATGACTCTTTATTTTTTAAGAATGGTTAATTGGTATTATTGAAATTTGATCTCCTTCTGACAAATTGAAGGTGGTTTACTTTTCACCGAAAACAATAATTTCTGCTATGACTTGTGTTCTAAGAATAAACAGATTTAGTATATTAACTATGTTACGAAGAATTTATACAGAATAGCTCGTTTCTTTTTGATAAGAGTAGTTAGGTCGCGGCGTTTCAACTCTGACACTAGCTAGATAAAGCCTAAATTTTTAGTTCTTAACCGATAACGCACAGCGATAGTGCTCAAATGTAACACTATTGTTTAATAATTATAAGCTTATTACTATTACTTATTTGACCGACTTCAAAAAAGTAGGAGGTACTTAATGTGGCCGAATTTTGTTCTGGGTTTGTTTGTCTGTTTGTTTTTGAGTGCGTACAACGTGACCTACAATGTGATCCCATAGAAGCATAGCATTCGGATGCTGCTATTTCAGGCGGATCTTCTGTGGGCTGTGATATCTTCCCCGGAGCGAGCTGGTCCAATTCGTGCTGATGCGTGCTCGACTCCAAGACGCTTGTTATCTTATCATTAAAAACAAGAAAGTCAGCACACCGGACTGTGGTTGGAAAACTTGCAACACGGTATTTTAGTTTAAATTTAAGATTTCTTAATATCATTAGCATGTCATTATTATTAGACCACCTCCTTGGTACAGTGGTTAACGCGTGAGCGTAGAACCGATCGCTCCTGGGTTCAATTCCCGGTGAGGACGCAGAAAAAATAATGTCTCGGTCTGGCGGGACACAGAAGGCCTATCACCTACTTGTCCGTAAAGGAAATCGATCAGTGAAACAGATGTACATCATCTGCCCCATACCCCACTGGGGTCACGGGACTTCACTTATGTCATTATTACATTTTCTTATTATTTTACAAGTCTAAAATAGACGCTTTAAAGATAAAATCGAATCGTCTCACTTGCTCTTATCTAGTATACGTAAGGAAATTATTAAATTCTGACGATCATAATCAGGATAATAATATAAACTCATAAATTGTTTGTCTTGTAAGGTTTAGATTAATTCTGGCCGATTCAAGTTAGACAAAATCGAGTCTAACGGAGTCGGTTACATGCAAACATTCAGATGAACCTAACACTAGCGTGTTAAATACTATATTAAGGGTTTTAGCATAGAAAAGATAACATAACATCAAAATCCAGTCTTTTCAAAAGCTTTACGCCCACAAGAAAACATTATTTAAGAGCCTACAAACATTATTTTATAATAACTTGTATTTGAAAAATGCTCTGTTTTGTTTAAAAAAAAAATCCCAAAATTACATTTCTAAAATTTATACTGTCTGAAAAGGATACATATAAGCTGTTTCAAAAACACAGAAGCATACATACCGTTATATTTTAAAGTCGGTAAACATTAATACTAAATACGTACCTAGTTCATGAAATTAAACACTAGATGGTGTCGAGAAATCTACAACTGTACTAAGCTCAAGTTACATCTTATCTCTTAAAAATATTATGCACTTCTAATTAAAATGTTTTAAATTGTTTATCAAAAGAGATAAGCGTATCTATTGTTGCGTATTGGTATGGGGTTTTATATCTGTAAGGTTACGTGAATTATTGATGCATTTTTGTACGATTTAATAAATATAGTTTAAAAACTAAAATTCGCTTAAAATATAGAGTATACGTAAAGGGAAATATATATAAGATTTACTACGAATAATGAAAATAATGTAATGTCACCTATCCTTGATAAGTGTATAAAGATTTAATAGAATCCGTTCTTTCAAGCTGAGTCTAAATCGAGTCTAAAGGAGCCAGTTACATACTAACATACAAATATACAAGTGAAGCTCATGAAAGCACGACTATATAAACACTGAAATTCATAAATACTTCTCTTATAAACGTGTCGTTGATTAAAGTCATTGAAAACAGCTTTCAAGGCAAAATAATTTACACATTTGTGTTTTAAGAGCGATCTGAAATTCTGTCGTTAAAACATAACTATTGAAAAGCTTTATCGCTAACGGGAAAGATGGTTGGGGTTTCCCTAATGTTGTTTAAACTGGTCTTACATTCAATTATCGAAGTGTTTTCTTCTAGTTACATTTAATTATGTGTTTAAATAAATACTGTGAGAGTTGATACGCTTCGCTCGCTACGGAGAAGTACCACCCTCTCCCCCACAGAAAACCGGCGAGAGATAGTGGCATGCCACTGTGTTTCGTACGGTGAGTGGGGGAGCCGGAGGCCCGTTTCCTTTTCCTCACCCTTCCCAGTCCATTCATTCCCTTCCTTTTCCTTAACACATTAAAAGTGGGCAGCGCATACCTCTGCAAATGTTCGTGGGCTGTGGTGATCGCTTACCATCAGGCGAACCACCAGCTCAGTTGCCCGCTATGACATAAAAAAAATATCTCTAATATATGTCTTAAATTGAACTTACCTTAAAAATTATGTATTGTCCGCTTGAATGTCTTCGTTTTGTTTATATCTGAAAATAAAAACAATATATTAATTACTTATAGAAAAATGGCCATCATCGTCATCATCATCAGCCCATGTGTTCCCACTGCTGGGACACAGGCTTCCTATGTTCAGACGAATTTTTTGAATCTTCATCATGCCGGTTTCCTCACGACGTTTTCCCTTTATCGTAAGTCCGACTCGCACCTGTCCGATATTTTTTTTCACGCAATGAACTTGTTTGTGTGTGCATTTTATCGTAAACGGCTTAGGGCATTTTCAGTGACGTAAGTTTTTATGTGTATTTTTTAAGATTGCTAGTTTAAAAAAAATGCATTAATATTTAGAAATTAAAAACTTTTTAACGGATTTTAAACGCGATTTATTCATTATATTATTAAACCGACGTTTCGAACACTTTACAGCGAGCGTGGTCACGTCCACCCATTCAATGTAATGAATAAATCGCGTTTAAAATCCGTTAAAAAGTGTTTAATTTCTAAATGTATAATACTCGCGTAAAATCAAACACAAGAAAATACTATGCATTAATATTTTATTAGTAGCAAATATTAGTAGAATATTTTTACTACTAGAAAGTATGCAGATGAAACAAAAGGCTTATTATGTATGTCAAGTTAGGTTTAAAGTACAGTAAGTAGTTTTATTAATAGTCCATTTAATTAACATCGCTTATATGTTATTGTGAAATAAGGAAAACAGTTATAATTAAACAATCCAATAACTATCAATGAGTTAGATACAGTTAATTAGCTTACGAATTGTTTGTCTGGTGTTATAGTTTGTGTGTACGGTGAGAATGGCTGGAGAGATATGGATGTGATTGGGCTCATTGACAGCTCGAAGATAGCTCAACACAGGTACTAGTTTTTCTTTTATTGGTTTTTGCTAGAAATGAAATTGTACGTTATTTAATTTTTTTTAAATTTTCTTTGTAGTTGAAACCAGATATAATGCTCTGATTTATAACAAGATGAAATAGTTGAATAATTTAATGAAACAGGGTATTGTGTGTGTTGTCTGTTATTATCAAATCCCGCGACATTTGCTAATTAAATATAACAATTGCTTATTTATGCAGTTGTAAGCACATTGCTCTACTTGCCTACATACGCATTTAAGTAATTACTTTATTTAAAATATAAATTTTTAGATGGATGTTTATGATATTTGGAGTTAACATTTCTCCTCGGTTCAGTGGTTAACGCTTTACATTCACAGAGTCTTGCGTTCGACCTCGGAATATTAAGTTACATTATAGGCAGATCTTTATTTAAAGATTTATAAGTACAACTCAAGTAAAATGTCCCCCATACCCCAGGGGAATATCTCAATCTGAAATCTTCGTCATAATAATAGTTTACAAACAAACCCGCGCACCGAGCTAGTTTCAAACGAAAGCTTCACATATGTGGCACATAAAGCCTCCGTTACGTAATATCCGACGAAACCTCCATTCACGGCACACATGCACGCCACGCACACATAGAAAATAGACACGCAATTGGCCGACTTTCGCTTTCATTCGAAGCCTACATATTTGGAATTCCACATGCTGCCTGCTGATTGGTCACTTGCCGTGTGACCTTGGTCGCGATTGGTCGAATGCCGCCCATGTACACCTTGTTTACGGAAACATAACACATATTTCCGTCCTTGAGAGTTAGGTATTCGCGTAACCTTTGCTACCTAACGTTAGAGGGCAGATACAATTTATAATTTACGTATGTAGATTTATGGTTTAAATTCAATTGCAGCTATGTTATTTCTTAACGACACTCCTGATGTTTTGGGCAAGATACCTATTTCCTAAGTTATAAAAAACAGTTTTCAATCGACTTCTAAAATAAATTCTCAATTCGACTGTTGTTAGTTGTTATTTCAGGACTTTCGACTGGGTGACACGAATTTGATGATTATTTTTGTGTTTGAAAGCTGCCTTCCACGTGGTGGTCAATAAAATTTGATCAATTACTGACAATTTGAAGGGAGTTTGGTTTTTGCTAAAAATAATTACCAGTATCAAACACTTTCGTTTATCAATACAATGCTAAATTTATTAGAATAGTAGTAAATTTAATAGAAATAATTGTATATGAAAATACATTTTAATGTATTTCCTATAATCACATATATGAGGCAAGTATTAAATTTAATTGATCAGTATATTTTTAACTTATTATAAAACTAATCTGTACATCTTTTTCACCACATTCTTTACAAAAAAAAAAAAAAAAATCTGTTGGAATTTGAAGAAGTTTGCTTGTTTTTCCCGATTTTTAAAATAAATAACTCACAAAATACGTAATAATATGTACCTACGAGTTAAAAAAACAATGAACAATAGCATTTTCAACAGTAACGACTTTGTATACAAAAATTCAAGTTCAAAAAACGCAATGTACAAGCATTGTTTAGAGTACATTGCTCCTGAAACATCGCTCCAATGTACGCACCATCTTATCGGGCAAACGGTGGAACGTTTATTTTTTATAACCTCGCAATCGTAGAAATGCCAAATAACTACTGATCCAAAAACGTTTATGGGATGATAAATTTTATCTTACCACGCTCTCGTACATCAGTATTATTTAATTTAACCTTGTGTAGTCAGTTTTTTTTTTCTCATTACATACGTCACCAGTGACAGTTCATTTTGCCGCCAAATTTTCTGTCACTGTCACGTTTCATTCATGCTTGACGTAAATGAACGTCACTTTTTCGAACGATTTCAAAAATCGTAGGTTCCGAATTCAGATACATTTTTTGCATTTGTTATATCAAAACTTTAGACTGTGTGAACCGAATAAAATGATTTTTTATTAGAAAGCTCGTGCCTTTTGTGTGGTCCCGTTCAAATTTCTTCTAGTTCTGGCAATACGAAGGTGGTTTAATTTTTAGTTAAAAATAGTGACTGTAGAAAAAAAAAACGTATAAAATTGTATTTTTTTGTGTTTTAGATGTAAATTTCAGTGACTATTTTCAGCGATTAAAACAAATACAATAAGTAGGTGTCAATTATGAAAAGAAGCTAGGACAATAATAACTTCGCGCGGGAGTAAAAATAAATTGTTGAGATAAATGGCGATACAGAAGTTTATTATGTACACTAGATAAATCCTTCCTTATACCAGTTCCTTGACCCGGCCAACGACTTTGTTGATATTTTTATTATTTTCAACCGACTTCTCAATAAGAAAGGTTCTCTAGTACTTTTTGTTATTATGTTACTCGACGACACCGTGGGTTTTCAACCAATTGACGTGATTCTTTTTGTGTTTGGTAGATAATTGACCTTTCGGGTCATTATATTATCTGGAGTGGTACCTCCCCATGGTCAGTGGGCTTCTTTGTAATAAATAATCAAACAAATAAATCTCTTCAACATTATAGAAAAGTCTCGTGTCCTCTAGTGGGATATGGGGCTGATGATGTACATCTGTTTCACTGATAGATTTTCTTTACGGACAAGTAGGTGATCATCCAACTGTGTCCTGCCAGACCGAGACATTATTTTTTTGTGCCCACCGGGAATTGAACCCAGGACCCCTCGGTTCTCGGTTAACCACTTTAACAAGGAGGCGTTCTCAACTACTCTAGATCTAAATTATAATTCTCATAATTATGTGATATAACTCTGAATAACCTAAAGCCTTAATTTTCAAACTATTTCGATGTTTTAGTGACATGCGAAATAAAAAAGCGATGTTTTCTTATAATCATCTGCCTACATGCCGTTGATATATTTACTATTATTTATATTTATATATTATAATATTTACTATTTATAAGGTTGTTGACAACATAGTATAAAGCAGTCTCCGCTGTCCCTGTGTATGTATGTACCTTAGAGACTACACAACGGATTTTGAGAGGATTTTTCTAATAGATAGATTGATTCAAGGAAAATTTATTTGTATTACTTGCTGATCCGGGAAATGCTGTTCTGCCTTACTCTTAATATTAGGGATATGAAAAATAGATGCTGGCCGATTCTCAGACCTATCCGATATGCACATGAAATTTCATAAGAATCGGTCCAGCCGTTTCGGAGGTGTTCGGTTACATTGTGACACGGGAATTATATACAAGATAACTATCCTACTAATATTATAAATGCGATAGTTTGTAAGGATGTGTGTGCGTTTGTTGCTCTTTCACGCAAAACTACTGAACCGATTGCAATGAAATTTGGTACGTAGACAGCTCTACAACTGGAATAACATATAGGCAACTTTTTATCCCGATATTCCTTTTGGATACAGACTTACGCGGGTGAAACCGCGGGGCGCAGCTTGTATAAGATAACATCTATTAATCTACTCCGAATTAGATAAACAGCTACATAAATCGGATACATTCGTCAATTTTTCTCTTACGTGAACTCTCTCGAGTCAAACATAGCATGTTGTATTTACGCACTTACTATATAGATAGACGTTAGCCTATGTTTGATGGACTAATATTTATTTGGTGTATTAAAAATGTGATAACTGTAGCTCTAGTGATGTGTACTCGTACGATAAAACCGTAGTTTGGTACCTTGTCGATGGTTTGTGTGCGGGCCAACGTTGTTGGAGGTTTGGAAGTGAAACTTCTTTAGAATCGTTGTGATTTCAAAACTGATGCAACGGAAAAAACGACAGGTAAGAGACGCAAATACAAAAATGTGTAGAATGAAGCCGGCAAAGAATGAGACAGAAATATACATACTATTTTATTCATTCTTTTGTCGATTTACTGAAGTTTCACTTCTATCGTGTGTGAATCGCACACACACCTTTTTTTTGTTTTTTTGTTGTTATAATTTGCTATATGGTTACATAAATTCATCCTTGAAACAAAGGGACAGGTTGGTGTTGTGAAATATGGTAAAAGCTTTTTTAATTATTTGATTATTGTAGTTAAATAATGTAATATTGGAAATTATATTGTATTAAGTATTGCAGTTTTATTTCGTATATTAATTATTTTGCAACAAATTAAGACTTCAATAAATTCATATTAACACGACATTGATATTAATAATTTGAATTCCTGTTACTATCGCCGAATTCTGAAAAATGCGAGCTTATCAGCGCGAGATGCTGTAATCATTTTATCGATAATCGATACAATTCACGTCACAACACTAACCTAGGGCAGGGCAGTTATCAGCAGATTGCGAATATAAAAATATATATGATAAGGTGTGCCGAATTACTAGCTTGCTATTCAGAAAATGTGGAGCACGTGTAAGTCTGTTTATCAGAGACTAGACAACTTTTTATATTGATTAGGATTGACGGGATGAAATAATATCCTTACGTATACTAAGATCAAGGGAGACATATTAGTTGATTCTATCATTAGACTACCTACGCCCCGCGGTATCACCCGCGTAAGTCCGTATTCCGTAAGAATATCGGGATAAAAAGTTGCCTATATGTCATTCCAGTTGTCCAGCTGCAACGTACTGAATTTCATTGCAATCGGTTTAGTAGTTTTTGCGTGAAAGAGTAACAAACACACACTTCTTTACAAACTTTCGCATTTATAATATTAGTAGGATATAATAGAAAGTAGGATAGTAGGATTGTATTTTTATGTGTATTTATTAATATTTACATAGTATAAAATAAAATCAATTTCTTCGTCCCTATGTATGCTTAAATCCTTAAAACTACGCAACGGATTTTGATGGGGTTTTTTTTAATAGATAGAGTGATTCAAGAGAAGGTTTATATGTATAATAACATCTACTAAATCACTACGAATTTAACGTGTGCGAAGCCGCGGGCGGTAAGCTAGTTATTTATAAAAGTTATTAATGTAACCAAATCTTTTCGAAGGTTTCGAAGGTTATCTCTTACAAACAAATTAAATCCAGCCTCGTTAGGTTATAAAGTAATATAGTGTAAGTGAGATATTGCATTATTATTTGCATACATTGTCAAGTCGTTTCTTAGAAAACTATTTACTCTTGAAATCTCATCAAAATTTGTTCATTTGATAAATTTTTATAACATAGTGCTGAATTCAAACTAGTGCATTTTTATTTTTGCTATGAATTCATATGACGTATTTTTTCCCTGTACCCAACAAAAACCGTTCCAAAAATGCATCCGAATTGGTCGAGCCGTTCTCGAGTTACGCTCAGCAACACATTTGCCGATTCATTTATATATATTTATTAAGAACTACATTCAGAGCAGTTTAATTTCTAACACTGAACCATTATTTTTTTTTTTTTAAATTAAATACTTCTATATAATTTTGCAGCCGCAGTCAGGTGGACAGCCTAGTATAGAATGTATTGCCGAATGTATATCAAATGCGTCAATATCCTTCTTTGTTTATTTTATTCGATACATGGTTATGTGCGTCCGGGCGTAATGCAAACACTAGTAGACGTGAAGCTAGACTTTTAAATGCACTTAATTGTACCTTAGGTCTCTATTCATATATAGCTATATACCTTAGGTCTCTATTCATATATATATAATAACTGGCTGGCTTTCCCCTACACGTATAATGTCACTTAGTGAAGCTATCGAATGGTGAAAGGTTTTTATAAAACGGTCCAGCAGTTTTTGTGTGAGAATATTACAAACATACTTCTGTATAATTTCTCTTTCCTCTATAATATTAGTAAAGTATATATTTAGATAAATAAAGTGTCAATTATGTTTATTACACAATCGTCTTTGATTAATGTAATATTATTCTCGGTAAATAAGGAATCATTTAATTTTGTTTTATAAATCTAATAAATTCGTCCCGTGTCCCCTAGTGGGGTATGGGGCAGATGATATACATCTGTTTCACTGATCGATTTTCTTTATGGACAAGTAGGTGATCAGCCTTCTGTGTCCTGCCAGACCGAGACTCTTTTTGTCCCCACCGGGAACGGAACCCAGGAGCCCACGGTTCTACGCTCACGCGTTAACCACTGTACCAAGGAGGCGGTATAGACTATGACGAACAATACAAAACTATAGACTATTTATTTGGTTCTATCATTGAAGCGAGTTTTTCAATATATTAATTTAAGAAACAATCCTTCCTACTATCTAATCCTACTATCCTACTAATCCTACGAATATTATAAATGCGAAAGTTTGTAAGGATGTGTGTGTTTGTTGCTCATTCACGCAAAAACTATTCAACCTATTTGAAATATGGTACGTAGACAGCTGGACAACTGGAATAACATATAGGCAACTTTTTATCCCGATATTCCTCCAAGACACAGACTTACGCGGGTGAAACCGCGGATCGCAGCTGGTCTTTAACAAATTTATTAAACTAATATATTGGAAAAAGCATTTATAATAACGACAGTGATACCCAATTAATTTCACTACAAAACCTCAATGAAATAAATGAAAAAAATTCATAAGAACATATAAAAATCTAAACACAGCAAGTCATTGTTGTTTTTCTAATAACGATTGCTTCAGAACTATCTAACTCCTGCTGCAGTGAAATGGACCTTATTGCTTTGTTATAAGGGTCATTATGTGTGTGCATCTTGAATATAATGGATATGCGAACACATCGTTCTTATTATATTGGTTATGTAGAATTTACTTGGAAAATGATTCAGAATAACTAAACAATGATGGATTATTCGCGGTTGTGCAATGGTTAACGACTTGGGAGGTCCCTGGTTCGAATTGTTTTAAAATGTTTGTGTATATCGATTATTTATATAATATTGTATTGATAGAAATATGTATGTGATAGAAAAAAGTTTTATCAAATTAATTGGAGCCTTTTCTAAGCATGAGCGATGACATTGTTTATCATTTTTTTAGTTATGAACTTATAATTATTGTTATGTCTGTCTCTCTGTTTCGGATAATCCTAAAATTTACATAATAACAGATTGAAAGCTTTTCTTTTTTATATTGTTTAGTTTATTAATAAAAGAGAGTTACATATGAATATTTTTGATCCATATATCTTTAAATATTTTTGTTATTCTGGTACATAAGCTACATAATTCGAAAATATCATCAAAATTCGTTCATTGGTTTTCACGTAAAAGACTAACAAACATACATCTACTTTATTACCAAGTATTAAACACGTACCCGTGTTGATTAATAAACAAACATGCATACTAAAACTTTCGCGTTAATAAAATTAGTCTAGAAAGAGCAATTTATAATATGTTTTACCAACAATAAATGAATATAACATATGAAAATATCCGAAATTGTGTTCCGTTATCATATTTATTAAAATTACGTTTAAATCCAGTAGTATCGTAGTTTTTAGTTTCCTGTTTAGGTTTCTGTCTAGTCTGATAGTGCTTACAGTCGCGTCCAAAAGTGTCTACGTTGTTATTTCATTATTTTCTATATTTTTACTTTTAAAGTTCAAATATTGATTTTTTATTTGATTGTACATTCAGTTTCAGATTTTACTTACAACTTTTGATACTGTCTTAAAATCGGTCAAGTGCGAGTCGGACTCGCGACACTAAAAGTTCTGTAGACATGACTAAGGGCAGCTACAAGATATTAAGTCACTCCATCCAATCCATGACAGTGTCAATGATATATGATAGATAGACAGACAGATGGAGGAACAGTTATGTTTCAGTAATAGGGTCTGATACTCTTTAAACACGGAACCCTAAAAATCCTAAAAATCGTAATTTAAAAATGTATGAAATTTCATCAAATTTTCATTAACATTTTGATTTAATTATTGTGTTTTGTTTAATTAATAAACACTTAAACTTATTTCTATAAATTAGTTTTTTCGCGCACAATTATTATATAGCAAAAAAAAGGATACCTAAAAACATATTTCTCCCTAGACACTAAATATTAAAAGGGAACAAACAATTCCCTATCAAATTGGTAAAGAATCACGCGAATCGGTTGAACCACGGAGTTATCGTCTAAAAAACAAAAAAAAAAGTACAGTCAAATAGAAAACCTCTTTAACCTCGAATAAAACTATAATTCATATTACTCTCACGCCTGTACATGTATTTGGTAATGATGTTTTTGAGGAAAATTAACATAATAGTTAAATTATTAGTCATATGTTATATATAATTAAAATTACAATTCGTTTTCGCTGCATTTTGCATAAATATTGCAAGTTAATTAACGAATTTAAACTCAAACAGTTTATATTTCTCTTAGTCTCTATTTTAGAGGCGATATTAAATCATTATGTCTTTGAGGCGAGGCGATATTATATATTTATCTTAAACAGTCCTCCTACTAATATTATAAATGCGAAAGTTTGTAAGGATGTGTGTGTGTTTGTTGCTCTTTCACGCAAAATCTACTCAACCGATTGCAATGAAATTTGGTACGTAGACAACTGGACAACTGGAATAACATATAGGCAACTTTTTATTCCTATATTCCTACTGGATACGGACCTACGCGGGAGAAACCGCGGGGAGCAGCTAGTATATTGTAAACTAACAGGTTATTTACCTATTGGTTTATAATAAACTAGACGCTCGTCCCGGCTTCGTCCAGATATCAAGCTTCCTTATTTGTCCTAAGGGGGAATGTAATCGAGATACAAAGTATCCTAGCACCCAAGTCTATACATACCGTGCCTGAATAACAAATTTCATCAAAAACTATTCAATAGTTTCAGCGTGATTGACGGACAAACATCAAATCTGTATGAAATATGGTATAGCGATAGATTATAATCTGGATTCGCTCATAGGCATTATTTATCCGCGAACCACGCGAGTGACGCCGCGTGTTACAGCTAGCTAATGTATCAATCATTTTCGTATACAGTTTAAAAATGCAATAAAACATAGCTTTAGATTAGACCTTGTCGAAGGGCACAGGTACCTAGTACGAGAAACAAAACCTGAAGGGGTGAACTGTAGGGTGGAAGTGGCTGTGGGGGATCTACCCCGTAATATACAGTGTGCAGGATCACACTGTATACGCTGTCCATATGTTATCGTATGAAAGAAATCCCCTCGAAACGGCTGGACCGATTATAAAACCAGCTGATAGACCCAAGAATTTACTGGTCTTAAAATTCGAAGGTTGTTACTTCGCTTATATACAAGCACATTTAAAATTATATTTAAGTAATGTTCCAAGTGCATTTAAATTTAATTAATTATTTGTAATTAAAAAACAAGACCGCGATGCAAAATGATCTCACTCGGTAATAGATTTTTTTTTTGTTTTAAATATCAAAATAAACCCTAATTAAATTACGCGTAAAAACTATAAAAGAAAAAATACTACGAAAAATATAATAATCACATCATTAAAAAAACATCGGAAATCTAGACGCAGTTGCTATCTAGATTCCGAATTGTGGAAAGGTGGCTGAATTAAAAACAATAAGAAATTTATATAGACATAGTTTTTTTCAACATAGAAGTGCCGGTCAACGGTCACCGTCGCCGTGAGTGGGACTCCAAAATCTCAAATTTGACTAAATGATGACAATTAAAAACCCACGGTGATATAAAAACAAATTCTAAGAGAGCCATCGCTTTTAGGAACGTCGGTTAAAACTTCAAATGAAACAATAATACAGAGAAAAATAATTCAACCAATTTAAAATATAATTTTCAAGTTCCTGCCTGAATTTTTTTACATTTTATGTATTATTCAGTTGTTTCTAACATCCTCTTGAAACAAAACTCTGTCGCGCTCCGCCCGCATCCCTAAAAGCCCTTACAATTGTAAAAAACTTTCGTTTCATAATTTTTCGTTGTGTAACTAACATTTTTGACCAAAGCAGCGCCCATAGTTTTAGCGGTGTAACTTTTTCAAACTTGTTCAAAAGTTTAATTCGTTTTTTGTTAAAATTTCAAGCGAAACTGTAGGTAATCTCGCGTTGTGTGAAAAATATTTGAAAGCGCCAAAATTAATATTCACTTTTAAAGTGGGCTTTTATATCAGTTACACTATTTGCGGTAATCTGTGGGCAATTGTAATTTTTGACACTACGCGGCTAAAATTGGCGGGAAATAAACGGGAATTTCGTTGCGAATAAAATTGAATTGCTTTAGCTAAAATACTTTTAAGAGCATTAATGCTCTATTGTGAAATTCTTGATTCATCTGTTTTATGGTGATTTTATGTTAGGTTTTGTGCTATTTTTGCACTATAATGTGCAAATCATTTCAATTAAAAAATCATAAACCTTAAAGTTGTATGGTTGTCTTTCCTTTATTGGCGATTTATATATGTAAAACGATATAATATAATAAAGAAATATGTTATTAAAAACTATTAATTTGAATTACATGCATTTAAATGTATATACTTTAACTAATCATTATGATACATTATTATTTATTTAATTTGTTTCCTTCTTTATTTTCTTCTTTTTTCTCATTATAATTTAAATAGACTGCACCTAATATACATTTATACTTCAACCTATAAAAATTAATATATTTTACTAGAAAAAAGGATTTTTATAGCTTGTTATAAATAGTTTCAGTATGAAACTATTTGAACTATATTTTCGAGGAACGTAAATATAAGATGAAACCCATCTAAGGAATCTACAAGAGACCTCTACGCTTATATATGTAGATTTATATGTTAATCGAGATATGATTTTGATAATACTCAAATATTAAATAACACATTTTTAATAGATTACCTTTTAAATGTATTTAAGACGAGAACGAGGTGTAAAAAAATTATAAATTAACTTTTCCTCTCCATTAATTTTATTTTTTTCTATATTCTTTCGCAAACGTTGTAATATATTTATAGAATTTTAACAGTGGACGGTTTTACTTTTCGCGAAAGTTCAAGAAGTTTTTTTTTAATGTTTTATCTGTGCTCCATATTAAAAAAGACCTAGATCGTAGTTACATTCGTCACCAATGTCATTTATTATCGTCTGATTAAGATAACTTCCATAATTTGATTGAATTTAATGTAATAGTTTTTGCACTTTCTTATCTGCTTAGATTATAGATAATTCGTATAAATTTTCGTTGCACAATTATTATTGCGAATTTTATTATTATTAAAATGTGTATAATTTTTATTAAAAAAAAAAAATTGTCAAACGTCAAAAGTTGGCCGTTTAGCCGCCTTTTTTAATTTTATTCGACGGAATTTAAATTCAGCCTAATACCAAACTTATCATACAGAGTAAAATTATAAACGGACGCGTTGTCCTCAATAAGGTTATCCGAAAGACTCTAACACATTTTTTTGTGCAAATAATTTTATCTTCGTGGCTCGACCTTGCTCCCAGCTATCGCCGAATTTTACTAACCACGTCATGCGATAATACGTACCATTAATAGCTTTAAACACACACAACACTTCACTAAATAAATAAAAAAAAAATGTTTGCTAATATCCGAACATTTCACTGGAGCGACAGTCCGGAGAGGATGTATTTGCACATCACTCGTTGGCCGGCGATTGCCGACTGACGGCGCGCACGCAATGTTGTCAAAGCCCCCCCGCGCTGTGAAAATGGCGCGAAAAAATGGCGCGCGTTTTGCGTAAAGGGGTGCGTTCGGCGAGGCTGTATGCTAATCTCGATTTTTTTCCGGGGTGGGGTGGGATGCAATTAAGGCGCGTGCGTAGGGCTGCGATTAGAACGGAGACGGCCGGAATGAGTCTTTTACTTTTTGCCTAGTCTGGTGTAGATGTATCGATCCGTTGTCTGCAATTTTTGTTTTTGGCTCAGCGCTGTTTTGCGATTATGGCGCGGCCGTATGCTCCTTTTTTAATTATACGTATGGGACTAATTAAAAATTATTTTAATTGCTCTGATTGACTTCAATTTCGTATGTTTAATTTATTTAATTGAATGATAATATAACCTATTTATACACAATTACGTACGATTTTTTTACAAAAGCATTATATTATTTTTTGCTTAGAAGTCAATAATTTTCATATTTTAAAGCATTTTTTATATTTATTTCTGCATTTAAAATACTTACAGCAAAAAAATATATAACCATAATTATTTGCGTAATTTCCAAATTTTAAAATCAGAACAAATTTGAGCGCGGCTTCTCGTTCCAAATTGAAATTTAAACTAGAGAACCAGTTTAAATATCGTTGTCTATAACATGTTAGTGCTACAATAGCTAGGGTCTTGCAACGGCGAGGTTGCTGCAAGCTCGCGCGTGCAGGATGCCCGCTCACGTGCGAGATGAATAATGAACGGTTTAAATATGGAATGAGATAGTGTCATAATTGCCCTTTTCGCAAATGAGATGGCGATAAAAAAATTAAAGTTGAACTTCGTTGCGTAATTCTATTTTAGTTTCAAAATTTGTTCCATAATTCTTTTTATACATTTAATATTTGTATTTTTCAGTTTGTTAATTTATAAAAAATATTTTGAAAGCTTCCGGGTGTGAATAAGCATTTACAATAATAAAAACCGGTCATTCACATCTCATGTTTTCGGATAACACTTTCGTCGTTTCTCATACTTATTCCCAGTTGCAGAATTTGCATATTGCTATTGTTAAAATTATATTCTAAAAATCCGGTCAATGGTCGGAGATGCATCGTTACTATTAATCTAATTATTTATGCAGAATTTTCTAAAAATCGAGCTCGGACCAACCTTGCAGTTTCGCTCCACCCCTTGAGTTTAACTTCTTATTTACATCATAATATGTCCACTTACGGTCCATTATTAAAAGCTCAAACTAATTGATTTTAAGTTCTGACAGTTTCGTATATAATTATAATTTTAGTGAGCGTAATAAAAACTTTTTGTGCAGTTTAAAATTTTGTATATACAATCTATGTTAGAAAAATACTGGCCGCTAAATTTAATTAAAAAAACTTACCTTCAAATCTCGCCTCGTTGCATGGATAAAAATTTAAAAATAATAATAAATAAAACGTCAACAGTCACAATGTCCGGCAACACAACAAGAAAAAAAAAAAAGAAAACTCAAAGCCGAAAACACAAGCGCGTGTAGAATAGTTTAGAAGTGATTGTCCAATGGCATCAACGGAGAGCGACCAATCATTCGCGCGGCGGCCACACACGTGTACTTTATAAGTTTTGCGAAAGTTCCGCGCGCGAACTAAACGGTATCAAATCGGAATATACCGGATGGTGATTGCGATAATTTTTTTTGGGAGCGTCCACCCGTCCGGTCGGGTCCGGCGGGTCTGCAATATTAACACGAGCGGCGTCCACCTTTTGTAATGAAACGTTCACACATGCTTCCGCATTACCGTCCCGATGCCATCAATAATGAAGCCGGGCGGGCAAAAAACAAAACGGGCCACCTCACCCGGCGAGGCGCCCGCCGACACTACAGCCTCCTCGTCAAAGATCAGAATTGCATATCTGGGTTGCGTTAATGAGCGAGGGGTGGGTGAGGGGGGGTCGAAAAAGTGGCACCGCTCGCGCGCGAATATAAATTCATCGCCAAAAAATCATTACGCGGGGGGTGGTATTACGGCTGTGCGCGAGCTCGTTCCGTATAGTTTTTAAATCGGGCGCTCACTCGGCGGCGCGATGCCGCGGCGCGAAGCCGCGGGCCTGCCGACTACCGCGAGACTAAGCCCTGCCAACTATCACGCATGCACTGAAACTTTCCAAGATGCTACGTACGCACGCACGTCAGCCCGCTCGCCCGTCAAAAAAGTATGCTTTGACGGACGTTTGGGCGGGAACGTTTCTGACACACGTTTTTCTTTTTTTAAATTAAAAAAAAAATAGAATCTCGATTGAATATGGAGTAATTATAACTAATTTGGCATAGTAATTAAATAAAAGAGCGATAAAACAGCACAATTATACATTAACAAAAGGAAAATCTTATATTCCATTTAGATACAGGAGGCTTTACGTTTGTATAACAATTAGGGATACCTGTAACATAATAGACTGATTTAAAGCAACTGTAGGTATGTACCCAATATAATGGGATCATTATAATAATCTAAAAAGTGGTTACAAACCTACGATACACGAAAAGCATTATAAAACTACCAAAGAGCCTAAAAAAGTAACACATCCTTATTTCAAATTCAAACAGCGAACAGCCAAGGAACTGTACAGATAATAGCAGATGTCAAGTCAAAAATGGGCGGGAAATCGAGTTAAGGCTGAGAAAAAAGACCGTATACATACCTACTTACTACCTATGCAAATTCTTTTCGACGATCGTAATCAATTTGTGCGTAGGAAGTACACTTCCGCACACATGCGTGTAGTTAGGGGGTGGGGGGGTGTCACTGTGTGCGAGTCAAATTAAATCTAATACAAAATTGCGTTTTATGTTCGCGCTAGTCGGTATTAGTGTGCGTACAGGCGCACAATGGTAACGCGTTCAGTACAATCAGAATCATTACGTATATTAGAATCTAATTTTTAATTATCACACTATATACTTGAACGATAGTAGATAGGCTGTTCTTTCTGTGTGATACTCGAAACTAGGTACTGTTGTGCGAACAAGTTCAATTGTGAGAGGATTCATTATAAAGAGCATAAATTGGTTCAAAAAAAAACATTTTCATTTATTAACTTCAGAACAAAATCAACCTACACTGCATAACGTAAAAGTATCATAAAAAACAAAAAGATTAAATTTCGCGTTCATAATATTATTGATATTGAAATTACAATAAATAAACCGTGTTTTAATGGTGTCCCTATAGAATATGACTTTCAAATCTTTTAATATATGAAACATCATTAAACCCTTTTGCTGATGTCGTAAATAATATAAGAACATCCCTTTGTGATAAAAAAAAACTATTAAATTATTAAAGACTATTATTATTATACAAGATATGTACTATTAAAGATAAAATATTCAAAAAACGATAAATATATCAATAAGGTTATTAAATGAGCGAAAACTTCATCACCCTAAGTTTATCATGGCATACATCGAAAATTTAAATCCAAACCTTCATACTTATACTTTCTTCAGCCCATTTACAGTCTTATAATAAATGAATAATGTGTTAATATTACATATTGTAGCGCTTGTATAACAATAAGTGATAATAAAACGTAATAAAGACTACGTACCTGCATATCAAACATTGTATGTTTGTAAACTATTCTCAAACTATACCATAAACCACTAATCTTCTGTCTTACCCCATTGCTATCAACCCAATTGCCTCGCCAACAAACCAATAGAAATAATTAAAAAATAATCATCTACTTATATAAAATTTAACCGCCCGACTGTATTTTAAAACGCACACAGGCTTAATGTTAAAAATGAATTACCCACACACCCCCCCGGCCTCCCTCTTCTCATTTTCATTTTGATGTTTTCGGGTTTTTGCGCAGAGCGGCGGCTCGGGGGCCGCCACCACCGCCCTATGAAAATAGGATATATTTTTATGTTTTATTTGCCCGGAAACCGAGGCTTAGTTGCATGTTTATTAGAAGTTTTTTATTAGTAGCAACAATACCGCTTGCCGGATGATTTGCGATAACTATTCGCGAACACGGTATGTTTGTTTTTTGATTAGAGCCAACAATAAAATGTTCTGAACAATGCCTATTAGTTTCTCTAATAGCGCTTTCATATGAATAAAATATTGCTGCGCGTTATAAATAATATGTGCATTGTGTTGTTAAAATGCGTCTTCGATGAAAAGGGCGGGAAAATGTTATGGCCATAATTAAAAAGAAAAAATATCCAAACGCCGAATTGTTTTTAAATATTTCATAGATTCTAAAACCTAAAATGCTGATTACATAATGTAAAATTACATATGAAAGCCCAAGAAATTTATGCAAAATATTACTTTATATCATAAGAGTTTTAGTTTTTTTTCGTTTTTTTACACACGTAATCTTTTTAAAACTAAATTACGAGTAAATTTACAAAATTAACTAACAACTAACATCAATCACGTGTTACATTTACATTAATAAAATTAATATTAATTCCAAATTCAATCCACATTTATTTATTCGTCTTAAATTAATAAACAAATGAAATGTGCTCAAAAATTATACTTTTATTTATATTTTTAAAACCGTTTCAAAGATAATAATTGGATACTACCACTATATACGCGTGTATGGAAATTGGGACCAAATGACAACAATCGCCTATCAAATACAAAAAGAATCACGTCCATCGGAAACCTCACGGAGTTATCGAGTAGCTAAGCAAAAATGAAACAAACAGTCTAATCGGGAACCTCATCCGTTCATGGAACTACGATTAAAAATCCTATCCTATCCTATACTATCCAACTAATATTATAAACGCGAAAGTTTGTAAGGATGTGTGTGTGTTTGTTGCTCTATTACGCAAAAACTACTGAACCGATTGCAATGAAATTTGATACATAGACAACTGGACAACTGGAATAACATATAGGCAACTTTTTATCCCGATATTCATACGGGATACAGACTTACGCGGGTGAAACCGTGGGTCGCAGCTAGTAATATGTAAACGAGCTTTTGCCCGCGGCTTCGCACGCATTAAATTCGGCGTAGTTTAATAGATGTTATTATACACATAAACGTTCCTCTTGAATCACTCATCTATTATAAATCCCCATCAAAATCCGTTGCGCTTTAAAGATTAAAACATATAAGAGATAGAGAAAGACAGAGAAAGCGACTTTCATCTATACTATTTAGTGATAGACACTAGTCATTGAAAATAAACTGGTATCCGCGATTCTTAAGGTGAAGCCCATTAAAACTTATAATCACTAATGCTGCAGGCTTTACGTCTTTATAAACTTTTATTGAGTAGTTTGTACATTTAAACACTCGAAATATTTTTAAAACTGACAAGAGTTTATTGAAAATTACTATCACAATTATCAAAATACAACATATAATGAGAAAATACAATCCATGTCATATTGTTTAAATCTCAGTGTGTTTGACATTAACACAACTCTGTTTCTACAAAAGTATTTCTGATTTTATGGTCTACAATAATCACTACATAGTCTAAATCAAAGTCGCTTTTCGCTGTCTGTATGTCTCTATGCTTAGATCTATAAAATTACGCAACACATTTTGATGTTTGATGTTTATATATATGACATAATGTACAATCAATAAAAAATGAGCACAGCATGCACAATACAAATTATTTCATAAAAAGTAATAATAATAATATAACAGTAATTAGTACATAAAAATCAGTAAAAGAAGTGTAAATTTAACATGATCCATTAATATATAGGTAAATTCATGACATTTTTAGAACTTATAACTAGGAAAAAAATTAGTTGGTACATAATTATACACTGACAAGGTTGATCATATTCAGCGTCTTTTTAAATTTCCCGAATGTGTCGAAATGTATATCTAATGTTGCTTGTTTTTAATATAGATTGATAAAAGGTTTATAAGTATAATAAAATAAAAGTACAAGGCAGAAAAGCGATTTACAGGTCAGCTAGTAAGATAGTAAAACAGAATTGCTGGTACCTAGACGATAGCGAGAGTTAATGCATCCGACAAGGGCTAGTTAGGTTCGGACATTCATAGTAACTTTATATATCGCGTAGTGGTCTAAGTGAAACCTAACCCGTACACTATGGTCTGTTATAACATGCTTTTATTTGATTCACGTGTGTGTTTGTATGTAAGACTTCATTAGATTTTGAACAACTTTAAACGGACGGATTTTATTCAAACTTTATCGGTCACTATTCAATCCTACTTCCTACTAATATTATAAATGCGTAGGTTTTTAAGGATGTTTGTATGTTTGTTGCTCTTTCACGCAAAAACTGCTGAACCGATTGCAATGAAATTTGGTACGTGGATAGATGAACAACTGGAATAACATATAGGCAACTTTTTATCCCGATATTCCCACGGGATACGGACTTACGCGGGTGAAACCGCGGGGCGCAGCTAGTAATTTCATAAGTTTTTATTACTGTCCTGTTTAGTACACCAGATGTCATAATTTTCTAGCGAAAACTATTGCGTGCAGGAGCAAGAGACACAATTTAGTTGAATCTATCATTAACCGTATCGTGACAAAAGATTCGGGTTCAAATCCCGGCTCATGATCGATTTATTTATATGTTTTTATCATACGTTTTATTGAAATCTAAACTAAATTAAAAGTAAGAAAAAAGACGCATTTCTAAATAAAAAATAACTCAATTTTACTCAAGTAATTTCAAAGGTTAATGCCATGAAAGTTTTTCTTAAATTTTTGACTTGGTGGCAAATTGGTTAATGACTAATTATTGCGTAAAAGGCGTGGGTTCGTTCTCGGAACTGTTATTTGAACATTATGTTAGTAGTACTTCATTGTAAATATCGTATTTACAAAAGGAAATATGTAATAACGTGTATCATTTCGTTCAAATTCATGATTAACAGCTTTATTTTATATCTCTTGCTATAAAATGGCGTTTAGTTTAATCAAAATACGCATATTTAAGGATAATAATATGTCCTTTAATCAGGACACATGCGGTTCCTCAACGCAACGGTATTTTTTAGAATTATTAATACATTCGTAGGTCCTTTAAGATTAAGTTTCTTTTATTATTTTTTTCTTTTTAAAGGTAACTTAAGTTCTTGTGTCGGGGGGTTTTTTATAGAAAATGACAAAATATTCGTCAATACAACAGGCATTTTTTTGTTATCTTTCATTCATAAATTTTTTATTGAGCATTTCAATGCTATAAAACTAAAAATTAAATCTTTAATTTATTTATGACAATATTTGGATAACGCAGATCCAATTAATAGAACACAAACTTATTACTAATGTTAGTAATTAAATTATGTCCATCACAAGACATTCTATGCTACACCTTTCACATAAGATGACAGTTATTCATCAGGAATCCTGCAAACACAACGTCCAGAGTTTGATTTACGAATTTTTCTAAAAAGGTCATGGTACTCCAGCCATACTAAGTTTATCCCCTTGAAGTATAGGAAATGTGTGAGAAGATTTGAAAAATATCGACCCCATAAGGGGACACAGGAAGTCAATTTACTATAGAAGTAATATACTTTTTAAGCGTCAATGCAAAGGCAGAGATAACATAATACTATCATAGGTAACTGACTGACTGGTCTATAAATGTACAGCCCAAACAGCTGGACCGATCGGGCTGAAATTTGGCCATTATGATGGAGGCATCCGCTAAGAAAGGATTTTGATAAATTCTACCCCCTAGAGGATAAAATAGGGCATCCCCTAAAGTTTGTATCGCAAAATTCAGCGAAATCGAGAGAAATCTGAGAGAGAAAGCACCAGGCAATAGGTTGTATTAATATAATAAATATATGAGATTGGACTACGGGTTAAATACAGATTTGTATTGTTTAAAACAAAAGATTTTATATTCGAATGAGCTCAAATTAAATTGTTTTCTTTATCATTCTGCGAATGACAAGTGAAACAATAGTGGATTGTCATTATTTTGTTCGGTTTTGCTTTGATTTTGTAATAATGTCTTAACAAAATTATACAAAAACTACGACATTGGGGCCTTCAAGAAAAACAGCGTTAGAAGTATATGGGTATCATGTGAAGAAAGTGAATTATAATAATAAATAATAATAAAACATTTATTGATAACAAGCCACACAGAAAAAAAAACAGTAAATAAATTAAAAACTAGAACAAAAAAACAAACTATACACATTAAAACTTACAACCTAAAAAATAACTCAAGTACTGTGCGGCAACGTCTGTTATCAAAAGGGGCCTCTCAGTATGAAGCTGCAGTGACTTTTGAGTCAACTAGCAGCACTGATTTTCAGAAACCCCTATTGACAGTTGGAGTTACAGCATGTGTGATGTACGTACGTGTGTGTGTGTGTGAGCACGTGTGTGTGTGTGTATGTGTGGTTGGTGTGGGTGTCTTACAATTAATAGTCTTACATTTAAATCACATTTATCAGACGTAATTCCCTATAAAGACTAATAAAACTCAATATCCACATATCTACAAAACCCAGCATTAATTATTGTTTATTTAATTTGGTGACATAAGACATATTTAAAATATATCCACTAGAATTAAACTCTGCAAGATGACAGCATGAATTTCTCTTTTAGTTATACCGACCGTATCGGCATAACATATGCTAAGCCCCACCCTTTAGGTCGCCACAATAAGTTTATTGTAGTTTTATAAACATTTTTGTTATCGATTTGTAGTTTCTAAGTGTTTATTATATCTTTTTTTAATGTAAGAACCTAATAAAATTATTTTATTCTTACTCTTTTAATAGAAATGTAACACCTGAATTCAATTTTTAGTTAAGTATTTAATTGCCTTATAAATAACACGGCTTCGATTCCGTATCGTGAGTGAAAAAAAAAAATTCCAAATACGCACACCTAGTTTTTTTTGTAATTGTAATTATATTGAAAGAGTATTTATATGAAGCTTATTTTAATCTAGTTACTAACAGCGAATTTATTTGTATGTATTAAGGGAAGATCATCCATGTCTCAAAATCTACGAGTATATCTTCACAGCTGGCTGCTTCTCGCATGTATATTATACTAGTGGTCCGCCCCGGCTTCGCCCGTGGTACATTTCAAACCTTCCTCAATAAATGGGCTATCTAAACAAACAAACAAACTCTTTAGCTTTATAATATTAGTTTATATAATATATTTCCTATATCATATTCTTAGTGTCATTATTTTTATATAGCAAAGCAGAGTTTTTTACAGCCTGGTGGTAAGCGATTACCAGCGTACATAAACAACGCATTTACCTTCTAGAAAGGCATTACCCGCTTTTAACCGACTTATAAAACGGGAGATTTCATTTCAACAATTTCTACATTTACAACATTTCTCAATTGCTTTTTAATTCATAGCTTTCTACTGGCAGAACCGATATTGATGATTCTATTTATGTTTAAAAGCCGTCATCTCTCATTTTGTCCCATTTATTGTAGCTCTGCCCATTGGAATTAGTTTCATTGTTATAAATAATTATATGAAGTATGGATTAAAGGATCTACGATGATAATGGGGAGGGTGACGAAAAGGAGACAGGTATCTACAGATGAATCATAGATGTGTTTCGTTGTATACTGAAACGAAGATGAGAGACATAGGAATGTCGAATTTTCTTTTTGATTATAGGTCGGGTCAGGTATGGCCTGATTATATAGTCATAGTGTTGTGTTGATAGCTACATCTTGGAGGCTAGGTAGTCTACGAAGACTGAATGAGAACCTATCAACTATCCCAAGATGAACGTTAATAACTAACTGTCTAGTCAGTGGTACCAATTATTTAATAAATTAATACTTTTCAGCCTGTGCAGAAGAAAGAAGTTAACTTTTTATATTAATATGCTTTTAATTGATGTCACTTGTATTTTTGTATGTTTGTATTTAACTTCTCGGCTCGATTTTGATTTTTGACCCACTATAAATTGAATCGACTGACCAAGATTTAATTCAAACTTTGTACACTTATCAAGGATCCTTAACGAAACAATAATTTAATGAGTTTGTCTTATTATTCTGACGGTCGCCAGATGAAATAATTTCTTTACATTGCTATAGAAGCAAGTAAGACAATATAGTTAATTTCTTGTGTTTGATTTTACGCGAGTATTAGCATTTAGAAATTAAAAACTTTTTAACGGATTTTAAACGCGATTTATTCATTATATTAACCCAACGTTTCGAACACTTTACAGCGAGCGTGGTCACGGGGAGACTGAGATGTTATATGTCTTGAAGGTCATACAAAAATTGTTGTTTGTGAACTACCTCCACCTATTGCTTCGCAGTCCTAGTTAATTTCTATCATTAAGGCAAGTTTTTCAGTTTCTTTTAACTATATTTATAATACCATCATACATATGTATTTGAGCCTATTTAATAAAAGCTTTAGAATTTTGACACTAAGGCGTTTATATGTACCATCGAGTCAAAGAATTAAACTCAAGACGTTAGCAAAATCACAAGAAACTTTCCCCGGCTTCGCCCGTGGTGAAAGGATATTCCGTTGGGAATCAAATTTCACCACGGTAAAAAATAAACTATGTCACTCTCCAGCCTACCTCCAGTCACACAAATCATACCACCAAACCGTGCAGTTGCGACGTAACAGAACACCAATCAAACAAATGAATACATAATAAAATTACTACGGATAAGTACCATAACTAAATAAATAATCATAAGGAATTGTATCTTATAAGCGAATCACACCCCAACAATACACGTCACGGCGAAAAGAGATAAAACGATAGCGATTCAATATGAAAAAGCAGATATTTTTCAACCAATCGGTGAATTATTGGAAAAACTAGCAAATGAATTTATTATGCCCGCGAGTCCCCCCACCCCCCCTACCCCTTCATACTCGCGGATATGCCGGTAAGTTTATGTACAATAGGTTTTCGGGTTTTTAAATTGCAGCGGAGTATCTAATTATATTTTAGCTTAATTATTATTTAAATGGATGCTTCATTTATTATATTATTGCGCATAATGCTATTTGCGTTATTCATTTGATGGAAATATGTGTAATGTTTGTGTACTAGCTTCGCTTTGGGGCTTTACTCGTAGTATTCGGACACTAAGTAGCCTTTTTTCCATGCCGAATTAGTCTGTCTATACATAGAATTCCATGCAAATTCGGTTTAGCGATTTAACGTGTTTGATTGACAGACGTGGAAATAATTGATTAGTTGCTCGTTTGTTTGTTGTTAAAAAAACTGGACCTGTTTTAAACTTCTTTTACCATTAGAAAGTTGTACCTTCTCTTAGCCTCATTACATGGTATTGTTTCTGTAAAACACGCGCGAATCCGGAAAAGCGGCTAGTACATATATCCAAACTTTCGCATTTAAATTATACCACTTACTTAGTTTCACGCTGCTACCTTTTTCCTTCTAGTTTAGACATTTTTACTTCATAAAGTTTATAATGTGTCTGTTATGTATGCAATTGTCATAAAATATCAAGTATGTGTAGGTCATAAATTAATTAAAAAATAGTTTGCATTGAACTGTCGTGTATCATTGTAGTTCCTACCATATTTAACAAAGTCTATTGACTATAAGTAACATAAAAGGTATTTTGAAGCGGACGAGATACGCGAGTGTTATTCGCTTAAAAATTAAACACTTTTAAGGGAGTTTTTTTCGCGCCTTATTCGTTATATTATTCAACCCGATGCCCTTCAACATTTGTAGAGTAAGAGCCTCTGCAGCTCGTTTTGGGTTAGGAAAAGCTTGACGACGGGGAAACAGGAAAGGATTGGGAGAGGCGAGGGAAATGAAACGGTATCCCCCCCTCCCCTCCTTTCCATTCACCGTCCGAAACACAATACTCGTAGCATGGTACTATTAGACTCCGATGTTTCGTGGTGTGGTACTTCCCCGGTCCGAGCTGAACCAATTCATGCCGAAGCGTGCGCGACTCTCACGTTTAAAATTAATTTGTTTTCAAAATGGCGATAATAAAGACATTATATCAATTATTATTATACTAAAGACAATTAAATAAATCCAATTCTCTTCGATTAACGAATTCGCGCCTATTTTGTTTTAAACAGAAATGTCAGTAAGACACGACTGAAAATAAGTATGATACATAAATTATAACAGGATATCATCGGCTAGTCTAGATACGGTATCGGGCTTATCCTACTAATATTATAAATGCGAAAGTTTGTAAGGATGTGTGTGTGTTAGTTGCTCTTTCACGCAAAAGCCCCAGGACCGATTGCAATGATATTTGGTACGTAAACAGCTGGACAACTGGAATAACATATAGGCAACTTTTTATCCCGATATTCCTACGGGATGCGAACTTACGCGGGTGAAACCGCGGGGCGCAGCTAGTATATAATAGTGTGGAAATGGATCTTCATTCCTTATTTAAAGTCATCAACGATTTTCTTATCCCTTACCCCTTAAAAGCGGGCAGCGCATCCGCAGACACTACCTCTGCGAATTTTCATGGGCGGTGGTGATTTCTCATCATCAAGGGAACTAGCTCAGTAGCCGCCATAACATAAAAAAACACAATCCAAGAGACTCTAACACAAATGCAAACTAAATAATTTAAAACTAAAAGCGTCTAGTTAAGCTTATGTTGCGAGGAGACAAAGCTTTTTTCAAATAAAACTTTGGAAAGCTGCCCGCGACGTAACCAGCTATACTTTCAGCTTATAATTGTGTTATTTTTAGGGTACAATTGTAATGAAAAACTGAAGATTCTAATGTTCTAGAAGTAAATAATTTGTTCTTATATTGTGAGCTTTCTTTTATCACGCTTTTATTAGCTTCACCTGTATGTTTTGGTATGGTAACACACAGACATACAGCAAAGACTTACTAATATTGTCTCAATTTACCGTCTTGGTACTTACTTAAAAAGCTATGTTCAAAGAATATTTTGCAATGTACTGTTGAATTATTATCAAGTATACTAAAATGTACAGAACCCATGCGTAAAAAAAATAACTAGCGCTTGGCAATACTTGTATTGAAGGAAAATATAAATGATGCAACATTTGGACAAAGATTTCTTAGCCATACAGTAAAGCAGTCATAGATTTTACAAGCTCTAAACTGTATATTCTCCCGTAGTTTGATTTACAAGATTTTTAATTGAGACATTCCTGGGGCTTGAATACTTGATATCCTGTCCTCACCCTTTTTACTCCATTCCTTCGTTCATCGGTAATCCTTTCCTCATTCTTAGCAGCGGGCAACGCATTTACAGAAGCTCTACCTCAAATGTTCATGGTGATGTGGTGATCGCTTACCATCATCCTCCTTCCAGCTCGGTTGACATAAAATATGATTTTTGAATAAAACGATGTACTTACCTGATGCAAGATTTACTCCATCAGGCGTGCTTGAAAATATATTTAATGTTATTGGTAACTAGCTGTTTACCCCAGCTTTGCTCGCGTTATATATAAAGCTTTTGTCACTTAGTGATGATGTAGCTTGCTAATGGTGTTATAGTGTAAGAATTTTTTGAATCGGTCCATCATATTTTGCGTGAAAAGGTTACAAATATGCAAAAATATAAAAGTTACCTCTTTATACAGTTTAGATGATGGTTATGCAGAAATTTGGCAAGCAGATGGATGACATGAAGATATTTCCAACATAAACAAGCAATGTCGTGGACACAAATGAATATATACATAAAAGTATAAATACGAAAGGCTCTTTGAGTGCAAAAACTTACATAATAATTAACAAATAAGAAATAAATGACCCATAAACTTACCAGCAAGGAACCAGCCACATTCATCTGTAAAATGACAAATTACATTAGTATGTATTAAATTCAATTAAAATCCATAAAATCATAATTAACTTAGTAGAACACCTGAACAGTAACAGTATTTTATAAAAAACTAGCTGACCCAGCAATTGCTGTTCTGCCTCACTCTTATCATTTAGGGGGATGAAAAATAGATGTTGGCCGATTCCCATTGATACCGGATAAGCACAAAAAATTTCATCAAAATCGGTCAAGCCGTTTCGGAGGAGTATGGCAACGAAAACTGTGACACGAGAATTTTATATATTAGACTAGCTGACCCGGCAAACGCTGTTCTGCCTTACTCTTATCCTTTGGGGGTATGAAAAATAGATGTTGGCCGATTCTCACACATACCCAATATGCACACAAAATTTCATAAAAATCGGTCCAGCCGTTTCGGAGGAGTTTGGCAACGAAAACTGTGACACAAGAATTTTATATATTAGATATTCTAAATAAAGGTTTAAATTCTTTAAAGCACCAGTATGTAGGTTTTAAAACAATTAAATATGTCATTTTCACAAGATTTAACTTCAGATTATTTCATGTTAATTTATAATGAGATTCGCCAACTTTCAACTAACTAAACCTTTATCAGACCTGTGTGTAGGCTGTATGCGAGAACTGTAACGTTGCTACGGCGTAGCTGCTACGGCGGCTGTTCTAAACCTTTGGTTCAAAATTCAATTAGAATAAACCTATAGCCAAACTTATTTGCACAAAAATTTTTACTTATAAAACTTTAATTAATCATTCAGCTATTTACAACTCTAAGCTATAATTTGACCAGATATATAATGCGACTACTTAGCGAAAGTATAAAGTTATCTTAAAGTAACGGCTTAGTAGATAACTGAAAGAAACGATTACGATTATTTAGAATGGTCTGCCATGGACCTTACACCTCTCCAAATGTTCATGGGCGGTGGAAGCGCTTACCATCCGGCGTCCAACCAGCTCCATTGCCGAATGTGACGTAAAGAAAAAAAACTTTCAATCATAAGTTTCGGTTCATTCTTCCATGATTGTAATATTTACTTGACTTGCTAATAAAGCAATCTTAGATTCTGGAAAATACAAAATCCTTTCCTATCGGGACATTCTACAATATTAGAAATAAAACACGCCTTCATTTCAAATGTATGTTCGCAGATAATTAAACACTATATGAATTTAAAGCGATTCAATAACAGAAACTCGTAGGTTCTTGATCTTTGATTGATGACCTCATGATTAAGATCTTATCCGAGTTGCAATTTCCAAGCAAAACTGATTATGTGATATTTGTAAGTGTGAGCCGTTTATTTTTATTTATATTAATTTCCCTCCTCAAGAAAAGAGGTTATAAAAATGTTGAAGAACTACTGAACTTATAAGCAACTTGTAAAATAACATCGACATACATTCTAAACGCCATATGATAAAATGGCTATCTCACATCTAACCACGCGAGTAAACCCGCGACTTATGAAAGAAAGGAAGAAGAAAGAAACAATGTTTATTTAACACCACATAATGTGAAATTAAAATAAAAAGGTGAACTTATGACTAATCTGCGTGGTGCTAAAAACGGTAACTACTCAGCATGTGCTACGCGTAATGCGCAGCGCTGATTTTCAGTAGCCCCTTGCTAATCAATAATTGAAAATACAACTTCAACAGTAATTCATAGGAACAAGTCTCATTACATACATAAATATGAAGTAATGTAATAGAAAGAATATAATAGAAAGCACGAAATTCCTGGTACACTCGTCACGTCATGATTAACTCCGCAAAACATATGAAAATCTATATGGAGACAATATAAGGACTCAAACGTACGTTGAAAGTAGAATTTAAATATGTAAGGAATTAGGAGTGGGGTGGCGGGAGGTGGGAGGGAGCGCGGGAGGGGTGAGGGAGTCGGTTTTTCAAAACTAGAAAGAGATGAACACGCTTAGTATCGCGATCCGAGCTTCATATGGCTTAAACGATACGGAGTTAGATGGATTCGTCTTCAGATCACGAGTAATTATAACGTACATATTTGTTTAAATTTTATTGTAAAATTACTCATAGTTCGATTTGAATGGTTAACCATACTAATGCAAGAGACAGAAGGTTATCTTTTGATTCCGCTGTACAGAACGATATAAAAACTTTGATTTCATCTATTGATAGATGTGAGTTGCCTTTTTGAATAACAAATATAGAGATACGAGTATATTCAAGTTGTAAAATATTACTCCCCTAAAAATAACTATTACTAAACAATAATTCAAAAAGATCGCTCAACACACATGGCAATCAAGTATAAAATATACCAAACAATTGCATAGAATTTCATTTTATAAAAAAAGCATTTCATGTGTGCAAACTGAAATTTCTTCTAATATAAAACTATAATACGATGAATCTAAATGCTCTTCGCATTACACTATAACACGTATGTTACAGACGCACCTAGCTGTTTATATTATAAAATAAACTTATTTCTGATGTCCACAACTCCAATAGATACATAGATAACATAATCGGGTAAAAATCTCGAGATACTTATATCCCGTGACCCGTGTACCACGTGTGTCGCACGCACGCGCTGTAATGAGAGCGGGGTGGGTAGTTAGATAATTTTACAACTGCGCCGTTTCGTTTTTTGGGAGACCCCGCTCGCGAGGTGTGTACGCAGATCAGAGAGTGTAGATGTGGCAGCAGTTTTGTACCAAATACCTTTTAATTATGCTTATAATTGTTGTTATATATTCTTTAATGTTTTTAACATAAATGTTATAATTTCCTGTAATTAAAGGTGCAGAAAACCAAGTATACTTAGCAAGCTTTATAAGATTTTCGTGTGTATTCTTTGTTGGAAATGCTTTTAAATAAATAAGGATAAATATGGAATATAACAATTTGTTTGCTTGTTTGAGCAAATTGTTCAGAGAAGGTTATTCATTGGATGTGAGATTTGAACTAGCAATGTGTTATTTTTATGTATTAGTGCCTAATTTAAAAGGCGTTATTATCGTCTATAGCAAGTATTTACAGCAGATAGGATATGTTTTGTGTGTGTTCTTTTTAAATTTATGTCCGTTTGTTGAGTTCTATTTTAGAAACAATATTGTATATACAATAATATAATAGTATTGTGTTTTAAATCTACACTAATATTATAAAGAGTAAACTTTTGTATTTTTGTATGTTTGTAACGTTTTCACGCAAAATCCATTAGACCGATTTCAATTATTCTTACACCATTAGAAAGCTGCAACTTCACTGGGTGACATCGACTATATATGTACCAAGGGCGAAGCCGGGGCGAACAACTAGTTCTAAATAATATTATAAATACAAAGTATGTTTGGTTGTTTGTTTGTTTCTTTCATGTCGGAACGAAGCCATTTTATGGAATGATTTAAAAACATCACAATATCATAGGAATTTCCTTTAACTAAGCGGATAGAACCGCGGGCAGGATGTTAGTATGTTTATAAATATTCTAGCAAATTATTGATGCATTTGTGAAATATATCTTAAACAGTTTATGATAAATATTAGTGAACATAGGTAATCACAATATTCCTATAAAATTATTGAAAAAAAAAACAACATTTTCGCCTCTAGACAGTAACATGTAATAACAAAATGACGGTCTGAACAATCTAGTCTTTTCCTTATAGTTACCGTTCCTGTAGGATTTCCGGTCTAAAAACTATCCCATGTTTCTCGTATCCCAAATTATCTCACAACCAAATTTCATCCGATTCAGTTCAGTTAGACAGTATAAAGAGATATATAGAGCAACTTTCACATAATATATATACATTCATACTAATTAACTATCAGCTCGATAGGAAAGAGTATTTCTTCTGTACCGTCGTCTTTATATATTAATCTATGTCGCGAACAAATTTGCATACGTAGAAAATAGCACGCACACACGCAAAGTGTATTGATAAGTTAGAATAAGAAAGTGGGGACGAAAATAAGATAGGCCCCACGGAAATTATCTTGCGAGGTGAGATTCGAGCTTCCTGTTTTAATATCTACTAATGTTGCGAGTTATTTTCATTGAAGGTATGGGGAAATTGTTTCTTAAATCCCTCATCCTACTAATATTGTAAATGCGAAAGTTTGTAAGGATGTGTGTGTGTGTGTGTTTGTTGCTCTTTCACGCAAAAACTACTGAACCGATTGCAATGAAATTGGTACGTAGACAGCTGAACAACTGGAATAACATATAGGCAACTTTTTATCCCGATATTCCTACGGGATAGGAACTTACGCGGGTGAAACCGCGGGGCGCAGCTAATGATATTATAAATCTCAGTGTACGTATCGTCAAAATGGCTGATTAAATCACGAACGTTATTAATTACTGACATAAGTGAGATTTTGTAGGAAAGAGGGAAAATAATAGCTTCAAAGTCTAATATTAAATTTTTGGTTATCACATAATCGTGTTTTTGATATCAGTATAAATATTGTATACTAGCGGTCCGCCCCGGCTTCGCCCGTGGAACATATGTAGCCTATAACCTTCCTCAATATATGGGCTATCTAACACTGAAATAATTTTTCAAATCAGACCAGCACTTCCTGAGATTAACGCGTTCAAACAAACAAACTCATCAGATTTATAAAATTAATCTATTAATCTATACTTCTAAGAAATGATTTGGTCTGCAATGTCAGAACAATGTTTAATTTCAAATTATCTTACTTGGAATTTTAGTTAATAACTAATAAAATCTCAAGCATATATGAGTATTATATCTAAGTGTATTTAAATGACTATTTTAAGCAAAATATTAAATCGCTTTCAAAGTATCAAAACTAGACCAAATTTAAATTACACCACACGAAAAGCACCGGCTTTAAAATATACAAGAATCATCAAAATCGGTTGATCCAATAACAAGTAAAGAAATAACAAACACAAGAAAACACAGACGAACTGAGAACCTTGTTTTTTGAAGTCATCTCATTCCATAACAGCTTAAATTATACGCTAGTGTCTTTCTAATCAAAGATTGGAACAGTTTTTTAATAATTTGCATTAAGTTCTTTCCATTCTTCGAATATAACTTCAAGTAAAGCCTAATTAGACAATTGAATAGAAGAACAGTAAAGCTGTTTCCTTTTTATCTAAGTATTACTACGCCGTAGCGGCTACGCCTACTACGAATCGTAGCATTCGCCTTGAGACTACAATTAACTGCTATATTATTCTTGCATTTTTATATCATTCATTAGATTTTGACCTTTAGTTATAAATGAATCTAGTTCTATTACGATTTAACTGGTTATTAACGAAAAATAACGAGAGATAGGATATTGAATGGTTCTTTTTATTTGAAAATAGTAAATCTGTTATAGTATAATGAATGAACATTCAAATTGCATTTTTTTAAAGGACTCATAGTATTTTTTCTATAGTCAATAGCCTACACTTCTAATTACGCCGTTTTTAAAACCATTCAGCCCTGAATTACCACAATTACAATATTGAATAGAAAATAGTTCGTGGGTAGGCTTAATTAACAAAACTGAAAGGACTTGTGAATTCGAAGTAAACAGCTATATTCAAAAACTTCCGTCAAAGGCTTTTGGCCTGTAAAAATTACGGGTGTACGTGTAACCTTGAAATTTCACACTCCAACGTACGCCGAAATAGATTTTTTACTGAACATTTTTATTTGAGCGACGTGAAAGCGAGAGTGGGCGATTTTTGGCAGTTTTTTTGGCGCACAAATGAATGGAAAAAATATTTTTTAGGCGTCCGCGCGGCATTTTTTATCGGAATCTAAAAAAAAAAAAAAACAAAAAACTAACGGGCTTATGCACG